>NC_133134.1:77811517-77898156 GCF_048418815.1 Hemitrygon akajei
CTGCTAGTCCCACTTCAGCCCACTACCCTCCATTTACCTGTGCAAATGGCTCTTAGATGTCGCAATTGTACGCGCATCGCCCACCTCCCCTGGCAGCTGAGCCCAGGTACTCGCCGGCCCCTGCGTAAAGAAGTTACCTCTCAAGTCTCTTTTAAATCTCCCTCTCCCCTCTTGTATCGTGACCTCCAGTCCCCAACCCCGGGGGAAACTGTTATCCATACCCCTCATGACTTTATAAACTTCTATACAGGGTGGTCTCCCCCACATTCTCCTGCGCTCCAGGGCACAATGATCCAGGAGCAGCCAACCTCTCCCCATACTCAGGCCCTCTGGTCCAAGCAGCAATCTCATAAATCTGCATCCTCTCCAGCTTGACAAGGTAAAACTGTACACAGTACTCCAAGTGCGGTCTCACCAACAACTCGTACAAGGCCCCTACTCCTAAACTTCATTCCCTGACTGATGAAATTCAGTCGGCTCCATCTTGGGCACTAGCCTACGAAGTACAGTGGCCAGGACATCTTCAAGGAGCGGTGTCTCAGGAAGGCAGCGTCCATTATTAAGGACCCCCAGCGCCCAGGACACGTGCTTTTCTCGCCTTGCCTGAAGGCACACACTCAGCGATTCCGGAACAGCTTCTTCCCCTCTGCCATCCGATTCCTAAACAGACATTGAACCCGTGAACACTTTTTAAATATATATTATTTCTGTTTTTGCATGATTTTTAATCTATTCGATATACGTATACTGTAAATGATTTGTTTATTATTATTTTTCTCTCTCTCTCTAGATTATGTATTGCATTGAGCTGCTGCTGCTAAGTTAACAAATTTCACAACACGTGCCGGTGATAACAAACCTGAATCTGAAGAACGACATGCTAAACACTCTGTTTACATGTGTGGCCACCCTCAGGGAACACTTTATTTGTACTCCCAGGACCCTCTATTCCACAACACCTGTCAGTGCCACGCCATTCACCATATAGCACCTACCTTGGTTTGAATGTCCAAAATTAATCACCTCACACTTCAATTGAAGACCCTTCCTTCTTATAAAAAAAACCAGAGTGACTTTGCAATTTCTCAGTCCACTGGAACCATTGTTGACTCTAGAGATTCTTGAAAGATCGCTACTCATGCCTCCACAATCTCTTCAGCTCCCTCTTTCAGAACCCTGGGGTGTAGTCCATCTGGTCCAGGTGACTTATCGACCTTCAGATCGTTCAGCTTCCCAAGCACCTTCTCCTTAGCACACTTACTCCTGCCCCCTGACGCTCTCAAATTTCTGGCATACTGCTGGTGTCTTTCATGGTGAAGACTGACAAAAGATACTTAAACTTAGTTCATCCTCCGTTCCTCTGCTCTAATTACTACCTCCCCAGCAGTCTGACATCCTCTCTTTTCACTCTTTTGATACGGGATTTTAGTTATTGGCTCATTTGTGTCAATATTTAATCTTTTCTCTCCCCCCCGCCATTACCTTTTTAGTTGCCTTCAGTTGGGTTTTAAAAGCCACTACCTTCCTGCTAATTTTTGCAATATTTGTTGCCCTCACTTTTGTTTTTTAAGCTGACTTTGACTTCCCTTGTCAGCCACAGTTGCCTCATTCGTCCAGAACTGCCTTTTCCTTAGGAGCCTCAACCGCAAACTGCCCATGTCTCATAGGCAGTCTACAAATTCTCTCTCATGGGATCCAGCATCAACCTGATTTTCCTAGTCTACTTGCATATTGAAAATCCCCATGACTAACGTACCATTGCCCTTTTGACATGTCTTATTTATCTCCCATTGTAATTTGCAGCCCCATCCTGACTACTGTTTGGAGGCCTGTATGTAATTCCCATCAGGGTCCTTTTGCCCTTGAAGTATTTTAGCTTTACCCACAAAGGTTCTACATCTTCTGACCCTATGTCACTTCTCACTAAGAATTTGATTGAACTCAGATTCATTGCCATCTGCACAAGTACATGTGCGCCCAGATGCAAAAAAAAACTTGAGACAGCATCACAGACACTAAGCATCATATGAGCAGAATTCACAAGCAAAGCCAATGTAAAGTAAACAACATTGTTACAACACAATTAGAATAGAAACAAACAAGTCCATTGTCGTGCTAAGTGGTCGTAATACTGAGGAAGTGATTAGGATTGTGCCAGTCAGTTCAAGAACCTGAAGGCTGTAGGAAAGTACCTGGTGGTGTGGGGCTTCAGTCTTGCCCGATGGGAGCTGTGAGAAGATGGCATGGCCTAGATGGCGGGGATCTTTGAGTCACAGTCATACAGCGCAGAAACAAGCCATTTGGCCCAACTCGTCCATGCTAGCCATGGTGCCCACCAATCCAGTCCCATTTACCTGCATCTGACTCACACCCCTCCGAGTCTTTGCCTTAACCCTGCACCTGTACAAACGTCATTTGAAGGTTGCAACAGTAGCTGCTTCTACCACAATTGACAACTTGTTCCATGTACCCACCACCAATTCTGTGAAGAAGTTGCCCCTCAGATCCCAATGAAATCTTCCCCCTCCCATTAAACCTACACCCTCTAGTTTTTGGTTCCCATTTCCCTGGGGGGGGAGAAAAAACTATAAGCATTCTCCCTGATTTTATACACTTCTATAAGGTCAACCCTCAAACTCCCATCGTTATACTGTCAAAACTAGATCTCAGGGGACCAGACTAAGGGCCTCGACCTGGAACATCCAGTGTCTGTTTCCCTCCTCAAATGCTGCTGGCCAGTTGAGTTCCCCAAGCAGCCTATTGTTACTCCAGATTCTGGCATCTACAGCCTCTTGTGTCTCCAGCACCCAAACCCACCTTCATTTAGGACATAGGACAGTATAACCTAGCCTTTAACCTACTCCAATATCAATATAACGCTTCCGTCCCACCTAGTCCTCCATTGTTCTGTCACCCATGTCACCAAAGAGTTTCCAAAATGTCCCTCCCTAACGTACCTGTCTCTACCCTGGCAGGGACACCCCTGGCAGCACGTTCCACAAACCCTCCACTTCTATAAAAGAAAACTACTTTTGACATCCTCCCAAACATTCCTCTGAAGATCCTTTCCTTCTCTGAGGATTGTCACCTTGTTGAGGTGGTGAAGCTCGTGAGTTCCTGAGATCCAAAGAGTGATGTTGCTGGTGCTTAGCTCCTCGTAGGGTCGCCCATGGTGGTAAGGTCCAATGGGAGGTTCCAGACAAAGAGCGATCCAACCAAGACGACAGTGGTGGAACTGGTGGGAGATGATGACACAACATAATGGCAGTGAAGGGTCCCCATTCGTCTGGTATTCCATGCCACTGGTCCTTGACCCCATTCTGTCAAGAATCGAGTGATGGCTGCCTGTGCATCAGCCTCCCTATGCTAAACGAAGTCACACACAGGCGTCCTCCATTCAGGGAATCCACCCTAACCATAAAACCACAAGACATAGGAGCAGAATTAGGCCACTCAGCCCATCGAATCTGCTCCACCATTCCATCATGGCTGATTTATTTTCCTTCTCAACCCCATTCCCCTTCCTTCTCCACGTAACCTTTGACACCCAGACTAATCAAGAACCTATCAACCACCACTTTGAATATACTCAATAAATTCAACAGATTCACCAACCTCTAGCCAAAGAAACCCCTCCTCATCTCTGTTCTAAATGGATGTCCTTCTGCTCTGAGGCTGGGCCCTCTAGACTTCCCCAAACATCCTCTCCACATCCACTCTATCAAGGCCTTTCAACACTCAATAGGTTTCAACATGATTTCGCTCCCCCCTTTCTTCTAAACTCCAGCGAGTATAGGGCCAGAGCCATCTAATGCTCCTCATACATTAACCCTTTCGTTCCCAGAATCATTGTGAACCGACTCTGCTCCTACTCCAATGTCAGCACATCTTTTCTTAAATGAGGGGCCCAAAACTACTGACAGTACTCCGAGTGCCTGACAAAGCATCAGCATTTATACTCCAGTCCTCTCAAAATGAATGCTAACATTGCATTTGCCTTTCTTATCACTTGCAAGTTTACCTTTAGGGAATCCTGCACAGAGACTCCCAAATTGCTTTGCACCTCTGATTTTTGAATTTTCTCCCCATTTAGAAATTAGTCTGCCCCGTTATTCCTTCTACCAGAGTGCGTCCATATGCTGTCCTATGTTAATAACTCATCTTCTTCTACCTTTCAAACTTTCTGCATAATCACTCAAAGAGTTAATATGCACGTGTATGCAACGACAGCTGTATAACTCATCCACTTCTACCTTAGGCCATGAACTTATCAATCACCCCTGCTGTGGACACTTTCTGGAGGTCCAAGATCCATATGCTCCACGACCGCTGGACTAAGTGTGTAAATGTAGGAGGGGACTATGTCGAAAAATAAATGTGCTAGGTTTTCTAAAATTGACTCCTTCTTATCAATCACCCCTCATTCCTTAAGACCTTTCAGTTTCCCAAGCACCTTCTCCTTGGTAATAGCAATGACACTCAATCTGCCCCCTGATACTTTTGAATTTCTGGCATACTGCTAGGGTCTTCCACAGTGAAGACTGACTGAAAATACTTATTCATTTCATCAATCATTTCCTTTTCCCCATTACTGCTGTCATTTTCCAGCAGTCTGATATCCACTCTCACCTCTCTTTAACTCTTTATACAGCAACCACTTTGGAGAACATCATACTCAACTTGAGTGATCACACGACTTCTACTAACCATTTCTCCATTCACCCTAAAATTATGCCTTGGACCTTGGAAAAATTCACTGGCTGTTCACTGAATTGTTACCTTATACTCCTCTATTATGTCACCTTTGATTCAGAGAGAAAAAGGCCTAGCTCCCTCAACCTTTCCTCAAAAGATGTCCCCTCTAATCCAGGCAGCATGCTGGCAAATTTCACACATTTGAAACATTAATGATAATTTTTCAGCTGAGCTCGATAACCCGGTGAGTTTAAAGGGAGTGGAGGAAAAGGCAGACAAGCCACAGCTCGGAGACAAACCCCAGCCAGCTCCCTAACTTTTAGTCTGCCAGTTCACAAGGCCACCAAAACCCGCCTGCACAACCGACACGCGTGTAGACCCTTTGGAGAAACCACAGCTCAGAGACAAACCCCAGTCAGATCACAGCCACACATGATCCACGTTTCAAACCGTCTGCCTCTGCCCCCAACACCCCACCACACTCCAGACCACATCACCAGGTTCAGCAGCAACTACCATTCATTTCTTGACCCAAAGTGCACAACCCTAACACGACCTCAGCAACGGAACACTAGAGACCATCTCTTGAGCTACCGTGGACTCGTTCTTTTGCACCAAGGTCTTGTTTTGCAGATTCAATAAGATAGAATTTTATTTATCACATGTACATCAAAACATACAGTGAAACGTCACAACGACCAACACAGTATGAGGATTTACAGCAAGTGTCTTCCACCACCTACATAGCATACTCACAACACACTGACACTAACCCGTACAGTATAGCACGCTCACAACACACTGACACTAACCCGTACGTTATAGCACGCTCACAACTCACTGACACTAACCCGTACGTTATAGCACGCTCACAACTCACTGACACCAACCCGTATGATATAGCACGCTCACAACTTGACACTAACCCGTACATTATGGCACGCTCACAACTCACTGACACTAACCCATACATTATAGCACGCTCACAACTCACTGACACTAACCCGTATGATATAGCACGCTCACAACTCACTGACACTAACCCGTACGTTATAGCACGCTCACAACTCACTGACACCAACCCGTACGTTATAGCACGCTCACAACTCACTGACACTAACCCGTACGATATAGCACGCTCACAACTCACTGACACCAACCCGTACGATATAGCACGCTCACAACTTGACACTAACCCGTACATTATGGCACGCTCACAACTCACTGACACTAACCCATACATTATAGCACGCTCACAACTCACTGACACTAACCCGTACGATATAGCACGCTCACAACTCACTGACACCAACCCGTACGATATAGCACGCTCACAACTTGACACTAACCCGTACATTATGGCACGCTCACAACTCACTGACACTAACCCGTACGTTATAGCACGCTCACAACTCACTGACACCAACCCGTACGTTATAGCACGCTCACAACTCACTGACACTAACCCGTACGATATAGCACGCTCACAACTCACTGACACCAACCCGTACGATATAGCATGCTCACAACTTGACACTAACCCGTACATTATGGCACGCTCACAACTCACTGACACTAACCCGTACGTTATAGCACGCTCACAACTCACTGACACCAACCCGTACGTTATAGCACGCTCACAACTCACTGACACTAACCCGTACGATATAGCACGCTCACAACTCACTGACACCAACCCATACATTATAGCACGCTCACAACTCACTGACACTAACCCATACATTATAGCACGCTCACAACTCACTGACACTAACCCGTACGATATAGCACGCTCACAACTCACTGACACCAAACCGTACGATATAGCACGCTCACAACTTGACACTAACCCGTACATTATGGCACGCTCACAACTCACTGACACTAACCCGTACGTTATAGCACGCTCACAACTCACTGACACCAACCCGTACGTTATAGCACGCTCACAACTCACTGACACTAACCCGTACGATATAGCACGCTCACAACTCACTGACACCAACCCGTACGATATAGCACGCTCACAACTCACTGACACCAACCCGTACGATATAGCACGCTCACAACTTGACACTAACCCGTACATTATGGCACGCTCACAACTCACTGACACTAACCCATACATTATAGCACGCTCACAACTCACTGACACTAACCCGTACGATATAGCACGCTCACAACTCACTGACACCAACCCGTACGATATAGCACGCTCACAACTTGACACTAACCCGTACATTATGGCACGCTCACAACTCACTGACACTAACCCATACATTATAGCACGCTCACAACTCACTGACACTAACCCGTACGATATAGCACGCTCACAACTCACTGACACCAACCCATACGTTATAGCACGCTCACAACTCACTGACACTAACCCGTACGTTATAGCACGCTCACAACTTACTGACACTAACCCGTACATTATGGCACGCTCACAACTCACTGACACTAACCCGTACGCTATAGCACGCTCACAACTCACTGACACTAACCCGTACATTATAGCACACTCACAACTCACTGACACTAACCCGTACGCTATAGCACGCTCACAACTCACTGACACTAACCCGTACATTATAGCACACTCACAACTCAGATTAGCCTGTATGTTATAGCACCCACACAACTCACTGACACTAACCCGTACGTTATAGCACGCTCACAACTCACTGACACTAACCCGTACATTATGGCACGCTCACAACTCACTGACACTAACCCGTACGCTATAGCACGCTCACAACTCACTGACACTAACCCGTACATTATAGCACACTCACAACTCACTGACACTAACCCGTACATTATAGCACGCTCACAACTCACTGACACTAACCCGTACATTATAGCACACTCACAACTCAGATTAGCCTGTATGTTATAGCACCCACACAACTCACTGACACTAACCCGTACATTATAGCACGCTCACAACTCACTGACACTAACCCATACATTATAGCACGCTCACAACTCACTGACACCAACCCGTACATTATAGCACACTCACAACTCAGATTAGCCTGTATGTTACAGCACCCACACAACTCACTGACACTAACCCGTGCGTTATAGCTATGAATGCTCTTCATATAGACCAATCTCTTTACTCAACGTTGATGCTAATATCCTATCGAAAGTTCTGGCCCGTAGACTCGAAGGTATTATACCTTCTATAATATCTGATGATCAGACAGGATTTATTAAAAATCGATATTCCAATTTTAATATACGGCGACTGTTAAATGTTAAGCATCCTCCATCCAAGGAAATATCGAAATGTGTGATTTCTTTGGACGCAGAGAAAGCTTTTGATTGAGTCAAATGGAATTACCTATTTAAATCCTCAGAAAAAGTTAATTTTGGGCCCAATTTTATTCATTGGATTAAATTATTTTATTTATCTCCCTCTGCTCGGGTCCTTACTAATTTTCAGACTTCTAAACCAATTAAACTCCAACGTGGAACCAGATGAGGATGTTCGTTGAGTCCTTTGCTTTTTGATTTGGTGCTAGCATCTTTAGCAATTGCCTTTCGAGAGTCTAAAGATATCACCGGTATTTTAAGGAAAGGTACTATTCATAAAGTTTCACTTTAATGTTACAACTTCTTTACCCTCTATGTTTTGTTTACTGGCTAATTTTAGTCAGTTATCAGGATATAAATTGAATTTACATAAGAGTGAATTGTTTCCTTTAAATAATTTGATACCAACCGATATTAACCTTCCTTTTAAAGTTGTAAGGAAACAATTTATATATTTGGGCGTAACAATCTCTAAGAATTACAAAGAGTTATTCAAAGAAAATTTTTTAACTTTAATGAGTTATGTGAAAAAGACACTTTCTAATTGGTCGCCTCTCTCTTTATCATTGATTGGTCGAATTAATTCTATTAAAATGAATATTTTACCTAAATTTATATACCTCATTCAAGCCGTACCTGTTTTTATTCCCAAGTCTTTTTTTGATTCTCTAGATTCGACTCTTTCTTCCCACATATTGAAGAATAGAAAACCCTGATTAAATAAAGCCCACCTTCAAAAAAGCAAAAAAGAATGGTGGCCTTGTTTTACCCAACTTTAGGTTATATTATTGGGCAATTAACATACAAAATCTTACGTTCTGGTTATATTATATTAATCATGAGGATTGTCCAATATGAGTCTTTTTGGAAGCCAATTCTGTTATGAAACTTTCTATTATTTCTCTTCTTGGATCCTCTCTTCCATTATCTGTAATAAATTAACTGACAGTTTGGTGGTTAAACACACTTTGAGGATCTGGCCACAGTTTAGAAAACATTTCAGTTTATTGAGATTCTCTCTTTCCAGTCCTATGTTTTCTAATTTTTTTAAACCATCTACGGCCAATCTGTGTTTTAGAGAATGGGATAGATTAGGCATTAAACGATTTCTGCATCTGTTTGTTGGAGGGAATCTCTCTTCTTTTGAGCAGCTCTCAGTGAAATATAACCAATCAAATACCCACTTTTTCGATAGCTACAGATTAGAGATTTTTTAAGATCTAAATTACATATATTTCCTACTAGCCCGGATAAGAACATGTAATTTCTAATTTGAAACCTTTTGAAAATGGCTCAATTTCTTATATTTATGGTCTGTTATCAGGATTGAGAATGGCTCCTTCAGATAAAATTAAAGAAGTTTGGGAAAAGGATTTACAGACTTCATTATCTGATGAGCCCTAGAGAGTTATTTTCAAAATGGTTAATTCTTCATCATTATGTGCTTGTCATTCCCTCCTACAATTTAAAGTAGTACATAGGGCTCATATGTCTAAAGACAAGCTCTCTCACTATATTGCAGATATATCTCCTTACTGTGATAGATGTAATAATGGAGAGGTTCATTAATTCATATGTTTTGGTCATGTTTGAGCCTTGAAAAATATTGGAAAGATGTATTCCAAAATTTTTCTGTACTCTTTAAAGTTAGTTTTAAGCCCAATCCTTTAACTGCCTTATTTGGTACTGTTGAGGAAAGAACTATAACTTTGGAGCCTTCTCAATCACGGGTACCGGCTTTTATTTCTCTTGTGGCTAGGAGGGCGATCTTGCTTAAATGGAAGGAGGTTAACCCCCACCCCCCCCCACACATGCTCAATGGTTATGTGATGTTATGTCATGTTTAAATTTAGAGATTAATTGTTCAATTTCCGATTCTAACCAAGATCTTCAAACATTATGGGACCCTTTCTGCACTGTTTTAAAAATCTTTGAATTGTTATTATAATATAGATCTGTGCTATTATTATAAAATACTATATGGTAAAGTATAGTATAAAGTTTCTTTATTTCTTGTTTTTCTTTTTCTAACCAGCTTTGTCTTGGTAGGGGGTATAGATTTTTTATAATATAATTAATCATACTCATGTATTTCATTATTCAATTTATTTTATTTGATTGATCGTCAATATGGGATACTGTGATTGTATCAGTGTGATTTATATATAGTGCATTTGCTATCTTATTTTGATTTATAATAAGTGTCCTTATGAACTCTGTATTTTTGTATATGAAATTCAATAAAAATATTGGAAAAAGAAGGAACAACTCACTGATACTAACCCATACATTATAACACACTCACACTCATACTAACCCGTACATTATAACACACTCACACTCATACTAACCCATACATTATAACACACTCACACTCATACTAACCCGTACATTATAACACACTCACACTCATACTAACCCGTACATTATAACACACTCGCACTCATACTAACCCGTAAATTATAACACACTCACACTCATACTAACCCGTACATTATAACACACTCACACTCATACTAACCCGTACATTATAACACACTCGCACTCATACTAACCCGTACATTATAACACACTCACACTCATACTAACCTGTACATTACAGCACACTCACACTCATACTAACCCGTACATTACAACACACTCACACTCATACAAACCCGTACATTAGAACACACTCACACTCATACTAACCCGTACATTATAACACACTCACACTCATACTAACCCGTACATTATAACACACTCACACTCATACAAACCCGTACATTATAACACACTCACACTCATACTAACCCGTACATTATAACACACTCACACTCATACAAACCCGTACATTATAACACACTCACACTCATACTAACCCGTACATTATAACACACTCACACTCATACTAACCCGTACATTATAACACACTCACACTCATACTAACCCGTACATTATAACACACTCACACTCATACTAACCCGTACATTATAACACACTCACACTCATACTAACCCGTACATTATAACACACTCACACTCATACTAACCCGTACATTATAACACACTCACACTCATACTAACCCGTACATTATAACACACTCACACTCATACTAACCCGTACATTAGTACACACTCACACTCATACTAACCCGTACATTATAACACACTCGCACTCATACTAACCCGTACATTATAACACACTCGCACTCATACTAACCTGTACATTACAGCACACTCACACTCATACTAACCCGTACATTATAACACACTCACACTCATACAAACCCGTACATTAGAACACACTCACACTCATACTAACCCGTACATTATAACACACTCACACTCATACTAACCCGTACATTATAACACACTCACACTCATACAAACCCGTACATTATAACACACTCACACTCATACTAACCCGTACATTATAACACACTCACACTCATACAAACCCGTACATTATAACACACTCACACTCATACTAACCCGTACATTATAACACACTCGCACTCATACTAACCCGTACATTATAACACACTCACACTCATACTAACCCGTACATTATAACACACTCACACTCATACAAACCCGTACATTATAACACACTCACACTCATACTAACCTGTACATTATAACACACTCACACTCATACTAACCCGTACATTATAACACACTCACACTCATACTAACCCGTACATTATAACACACTCACACTCATACTAACCCGTACATTATAACACACTCACACTCATACTAACCCGTACATTATAACACACTCACACTCATACTAACCCGTACATTATAACACACTCACACTCATACTAACCCGTACATTATAACACACTCACACTCATACTAACCCGTACATTATAACACACTCACACTCATACTAACCCGTACATTATAACACACTCACACTCATACTAACCCGTACATTATAACACACTCACACTCATACAAACCCGTACATTATAACACACTCACACTCAAACAAACCCGTACATTATAACACACTCACACTCATACTAACCCGTACATTATAACACACTCGCACTCATACTAACCCGTACATTATAACACACTCACACTCATACTAACCCGTACATTATAACACACTCGCACTCATACTAACCCGTACATTATAACACACTCACACTCATACTAACCCGTACATTATAACACACTCACACTCATACTAACCCGTACATTATAACACACTCACACTCATACTAACCCGTACATTATAACACACTCACACTCATACAAACCCGTACATTATAACACACTCACACTCAAACAAACCCGTACATTATAACACACTCGCACTCATATTAACCCGTACATTATAACACACTCGCACTCATACTAACCCGTACATTATAACACACTCGCACTCATACTAACCCGTACATTATAACACACTCGCACTCATACAAACCCGTACATTATAACACACTCACACTCATACTAACCCGTACATTATAACACACTCACACTCATACTAACCCGTACATTATAACACACTCGCACTCATACTAACCCGTACATTATAACACACTCACACTCATACTAACCCGTACATTATAACACACTCACACTCATACTAACCCGTACATTATAACACACTCGCACTCATACTAACCCGTACATTATAACACACTCACACTCATACTAACCCGTACATTATAACACACTCACACTCATACAAACCCGTACATTATAACACACTCACACTCAAACAAACCCGTACATTATAACACACTCACACTCATACTAACCCGTACATTATAACACACTCACACTCATACTAACCCGTACATTAGAACACACTCACACTCATACTAACCCGTACATTATAACACACTCACACTCATACAAACCCGTACATTATAACACACTCACACTCATACTAACCCGTACATTATAACACACTCACACTCATACTAACCCGTACATTATAACACACTCACACTCATACTAACCCGTACATTATAACACACTCACACTCATACAAACCCGTACATTATAACACACTCACACTCATACTAACCCGTACATTATAACACACTCACACTCATACTAACCCGTACATTATAACACACTCACACTCATACTAACCCGTACATTATAACACACTCACACTCATACTAACCCGTACATTATAACACACTCACACTCATACTAACCTGTACATTATAACACACTCACACTCATACTAACCCGTAAATTATAACACACTCACACTCATAATAACCCGTACATTATAACACACTCACACTCATACTAACCCGTACATTATAACACACTCACACTCATACTAACCCGTACATTATAACACACTCACACTCATACTAACCCGTACATTATAACACACTCACACTCATACTAACCCGTAAATTATAACACACTCACACTCATAATAACCCGTACATTATAACACACTCACACGCATACTAACCCGTACATTATAACACACTCACACTCATACTAACCCGTACATTAGTACACACTCACACTCATACTAACCCGTACATTATAACACACTCACACTCATACTAACCCGTACATTAGAACACACTCACACTCATACTAACCCGTACATTATAACACACTCACACTCATACAAACCCGTACATTATAACACACTCACACTCATACTAACCCGTACATTATAACACACTCACACTCATAATAACCCGTACATTATAACACACTCGCACTCATACTAACCCGTACATTATAACACACTCACACTCATACTAACCCGTACATTATAACACACTCACACTCATACTAACCCGTACATTATAACACACTCACACTCATACTAACCCGTACATTATAACACACTCACACTCATACAAACCCGTACATTATAACACACTCACACTCAAACAAACCCGTACATTATAACACACTCACACTCATACTAACCCGTACATTATAACACACTCGCACTCATACTAACCCGTACATTATAACACACTCACACTCATAATAACCCGTACATTATAACACACTCGCACTCATACTAACCCGTACATTATAACACACTCACACTCATAATAACCCGTACATTATAACACACTCACACTCATACTAACCCGTACATTATAACACACTCACACTCATACTAACCCGTACATTATAACACACTCGCACTCATACTAACCCGTACATTATAACACACTCACACTCATACTAACCCGTACATTATAACACACTCACACTCATACTAACCCGTACATTATAACACACTCACACTCATACAAACCCGTACATTATAACACACTCACACTCATACAAACCCGTACATTATAACACACTCACACTCATACTAACCCGTACATTATAACACACTCACACTCATACTAACCTGTACATTAGAACACACTCACACTCATACTAACCCGTACATTATAACACACTCACACTCATACTAACCCGTACATTATAACACACTCACACTCATACTAACCCATACATTATAACACACTCGCACTCATACTAACCCGTACATTAGAACACACTCACACTCATACAAACCCGTACATTATAACACACTCGCACTCATACAAACCCGTACATTATAACACACTCGCACTCATACAAACCCGTACATTATAACACACTCGCACTCATACTAACCCGTACATTAGAACACACTCACACTCATACAAACCCGTACATTATAACACACTCGCACTCATACAAACCCGTACATTATAACACACTCACACTCATACAAACCCGTACATTATAACACACTCGCACTCATACAAACCCGTACATTATAACACACTCACACTCATACAAACCCGTACATTATAACACACTCGCACTCATACAAACCCGTACATTATAACACACTCACACTCATACAAACCCGTACATTATAACACACTCGCACTCATACTAACCCGTACATTATAACACACTCGCACTCATACAAACCCGTACATTATAACACACTCACACTCATACTAACCCGTACATTATAACACACTCGCACTCATACAAACCCGTACATTATAACACACTCACACTCATACAAACCCGTACATTATAACACACTCGCACTCATACAAACCCGTACATTATAACACACTCACACTCATACAAACCCGTACATTATAACACACTCGCACTCATACTAACCCGTACATTATAACACACTCGCACTCATACAAACCCGTACATTATAACACACTCACACTCATACAAACCCGTACATTATAACACACTCGCACTCATACAAACCCGTACATTATAACACACTCACACTCATACAAACCCGTACATTATAACACACTCACACTCATACTAACCCGTACATTATAACACACTCGCACTCATACTAACCCGTACATTATAACACACTCACACTCAAACAAACCCGTACATTATAACACACTCGCACTCATACTAACCCGTACATTATAACACACTCACACTCATACTAACCCGTACATTATAACACACTCACACTCATACTAACCCGTACATTATAACACACTCGCACTCATACTAACCCGTACATTATAACACACTCACACTCAAACAAACCCGTACATTATAACACACTCGCACTCATACTAACCCGTACATTATAACACACTCACACTCATACTAACCCGTACATTATAACACACTCACACTCATACTAACCCGTACATTATAACACACTCGCACTCATACTAACCCGTACATTAGAACACACTCACACTCATACTAACCCGTACATTATAACACACTCACACTCATACTAACCCGTACATTATAACACACTCGCACTCATACTAACCCGTACATTAGAACACACTCACACTCATACTAACCCGTACATTATAACACACTCACACTCATACTAACCCGTACATTATAACACACTCACACTCATACTAACCTGTACATTACAGCACACTCACAACTCACACTTACCTGTATATTATATCATGCTCACAAGTCACTGACACTGACCTGTACATTTTATCACGCTCACAACTCACTGAGTTTAACTTGTACATTATAGCACACTCACAACTCACAGTAACCCATACCTTATAGCACACTCACAACTCACTGACAACGACACATATGTTATAGCATGTTCACAACGAACAGACACGAACCTGTATGTTATAGCACGCTCACAGCTCACTGACACATATTCATACGTTATCGCACGCTCACAACTCAGTGACACTAACCTGTACATTACAGCACGCTCTCAGCTCACTGACACTAACCCTTACGTTATAGCACGCTCACACCTGACGCAAACTTTTGGAAGCATAAATTGGAAATAGACATTCTCAGGGAAACGTAAGGAAGAAATGTGGCAAATGTTCAGGGGATATTTGCGTGGGGTTCTGAGTATGTACGTTCCAATGAGACATGGAAAGGATGGCAGGGTACAGGAATGGTGGTGTACAAAGGCTGTTGTAAATCTAGTCAAGAAGAAAAGAAGAGCTTACGAAAGGTTCAAAAAAACTAGGTAATGATAGAGATCTAGAAGATTATAAGGCTAGTAGGAAGAAGCTTAAGAATGCAATTAGAAGAGCCAGAAGGGACCAAGAGAAGGCCTTGGCGGACAGGATTAAGGAAAACCCCAAAGCATTCTACGAGTATGTGAAGAGCAAGAGGATGAGACGTGAGAGAATAGGACCGATCAAGTGTGACAGTGGAAAAGTGTGTATAGAACCAGAGGAAATAGCGGAGGTACTTAATGAATACTTTGCTTCAGTATTCACTACAGAAAAGGATCTTGGTGATTGTAGGGATGACTTGCAGCAGACTGAAAAGCTTGAGCATGTAGATGTTAAGGGAGAGGATGTGCTGGAGCTTTTGGAAAACATCAAGTTGGATAAGTCACTGAGAATGGACGAGATATGCCCAGGCTATTGTGGGAGATGAGGGAGGAAATTGCTGAGCCTCTGGCAATGATCTTTGCATCATCAATGAGGACAGGAGAGGTTCTGGAGGATTGGAGGGTTGCGGATGTTGTTCCCTTATTCAAGAAAGGGAGTAGGGATAGCCCAGAAAATTATAGACCAGTGAGTCTTACTTCAGTGGTTGGTAAGTTGATGGAGAAGATCCTGAGAGGCAGGATTTATGAAAATTTGGAGAGGCTTAATATGATTAGGAATAGTCAGCATAGCTTTGTCAAGGGCAGGTCGTGCCTTACGAGCCTGATTGAATTTTTTGAGGATGTGACTAAACACATTGATGAAGGTAGAGCCTAGATGTAATGTATATGGATTTTAGCAAGGCATTTGATAAGGTACCCCATGCAAGGCTTATTGAGAAAGTAAGAAGCATGAGATCTAAGAGGATGTTTCTTTGTGGATCCAGAACTGGCTTGCCCACAGAAGGCAAAGAGTGGTTGTAGAAAGGTCATGTTCTGCATGGAGGTTGGTGACCAGTGGTATGCCTCAGGGATCTGTACTGGGACCCTTACTCTTTGTGATTTTTTATAAGTGACCTGGATGAGGAAGTGGAGGGATGGGTTGGTAAATTTGCTGATGACACAAAGGTTGGGGTGTTGTGAATAGTGTGGAGGGCTGTCAGAGGTTACAATGGGACATTGATAGGATGCAAAACTGGACTGAGAAGTGGCAGATGGAGTTCAACCCAGGTAAGTGTGAGGTTGTTCATTTTGGTAGGTCAAATTTTTGGTAGGTAGAATATAGCATTAATGGTAAGACTCATGGCAGTGTGGATGATCAGAGGGATCTTGGGGTCCAAGTCTATAGGAGACTCAAAGCAGTCATGCAGGTTGACTCTGTGGTTAAGAAGGCATACGGTGTATTGGCCTTCATCAATCGTGGGATTGAGTTTAAGAGCTGAGAGGTAATGTTGCAGTTATATAGGACCCTAGTCAGACCCCACTTGGAGTACTGTGTTCAATTCTGGTCGCCTCACTACAGGAAGGATGTGGAAACCATAAAAAGAGTGCAGAGGAGATTTACAAGGATGTTGCCTGGATTGGGGAGCATGCTTTATGAGAATAGGTTGAGTGAACTCAGCCTTTTCTCCTTGGAGCAACGGAGGATGCGAGGTGATCTGATAGAGGTGTATAAGATGATGAGAGGCATTGATTGTGTGGATAATCAGAGGCTTTTTCCCAGGGCTGAAATGGCTAGCACGATAGGGCATAGTTTTAAGGTGCTTGGAAGTGGGTACAGAGGAGATGTCAGGGGTAGGTTTTTTACACAGAGAGTGGTGAGTGCGTGGAATGGGCTGCCGGCAGCAGTGGTGGAGGCGGATACAATAGGGTCTTTTAAGAGACTCCTGGATAGGTACATTCAGCTTAGAAAAATACAGGGCTATGGGTAAAGCCTAGATAGTTCTAAGGTAGGGACATGTTTGTCACAGCTTTGAGGGCCGAAGGGCCTGTATTGTGCTGTAGGTTTTCTATGTTTCTATAATATACAGGTTAGTGTCAATGAGTTGTGAGTGTGTATAATGTGTGGGTTAGTGTGAGTTGTCAATGTGCTATATCGTACAGGTTAGTGTCAGTTGTGACCGTGCTATAATGTACGAGTAGGTGTCAGTGTGTTGTGAGCGTGCTGTAAACCCAGCACCCGAGTGCCCTCATTACCATCTCGGGTGACTTCAACCATGTTGCCATGGCTAGAACTCTGCCCAACTTCACGCAGTACATGAGTTGTACAACCAGAGGGGAGAGGACCCTGGACTTGATGTATGCTAACGTTAAGGATGCTTACAGCTCCTCTCCCCTCCCCCCACTGGGAAGGTCAGATCACAACCTGGTGCATCACAAACCCTGCTATGTGCCTCTGGTGAAGAGTAAACCTGCAACCTCGAGGTCAGTGAGGAAATGGTCGGGGGAGGCTTATGAGGCACTCCAGGGTTGTTTTGAGGTGACACACTGGCAGGCACTCTGTGAGCCACATGGAGAGGACATTGATGGGCTCACAGAGTGCATCACTGGTTACATCAACTTCTGTGTGGACTGCAATGTTCCGGCAAGAACTGTCCTTTGTTATTCAAATATCAAGCCATGGGTAACAAAGGACATCCTGAACGCTAAAAAGAGGGCGTTTAGAGATGGAAATAGGGAGGAGCTGAGGACAATACAGAGGGACCTGAAAGCCAAGATCAGGGAGGCTGAAGACAGGTATAGGAGGAAGCTTGAGTGGAAACTCCAGCAGAACAACATGAGAGAGGTCTGGAGTGGGATGAGGACCATCACTGGGTTCCAGCAAACTAGCAACAGAGGAGCTGAAGGCAGTGTGGACAGGGCCAAAGAACTTAACCTGTTCTTCAACAGATTTGACACTGTGGACCCTGCCCATACCTCACGATTCATCTGTTGTCGGCCCCCAACCAACACATATTCCACTCTCCCCTCCTACCCCTCCTCACAGCCCCCACCCTGCTCTCATGACTATACCCCTCCCCCACCTGAAACCACCACAGTGGGCTTCACAGCTGAACAGGTGAGAAGACAGCTGAAACGTCTCCACCCAAGCAAGGCTGCAGGCCCGGATGGTGTCAGCCCCAGGGTGCTCAAAGCCTGTGCCCCCCAGCTATGTGGAGTACTTCACCATGTCTTCAACCTGAGCCTGAGTCTCCAGAGGGTTCCTGTGCTGTGGAAGATGTCCTGCCTCATTCCTGTACCGAAGACGCCACGCCCCAGTGGCTCCAATGGCTACAGACCGATGGATTGATCTCCCACATCATGAAGACCCTGGAGAGACTTGTTCTAGAAGAGCTCCAGCCTATGGTTAGGCCACACTTAGACCCTCTCCAGTTCACCTATCAGCCCTGACTAGGAGTTGAGGACGTCATTGTCTACCTGCTGAAACGTGTCTACGCCCACCTGGACAAGCCGGCGAGCACTGTGGGGGTCATGTTTTTTGACTTCTCCAGTGCGTTCAACACCATCCGCCCTGCTCTGCTGGGTGAGGAGCTGACAGTGATGCAGGTGGATGCTTCCCTGGTGTCATGGATTATTGATTACCTGACTGGCAGACCACAGTACATGCGCTTGCAACACTGTGTGTCAGACAGAGTGGTCAGCAGCACTGGGGCTCCACAGGGGACTGTCCTGTCTCCCTTTCTCTTCACCATCTACACCTTGGACTTCAACTACTGCACAGAGTCTTGCCATCTTCAGAAGTTTTCTGATGACTCTGCCATAGTTGGATGCATCAGCAAGGGAGATGAGGCTGAGTACAGGGCTACGGTGGGAGACTTTGTCACATGGTGCGAGCAGAAACATCTGCAGCTTAATGTGAAAAAGCCTAAGGAGCTGGTGGTGGACCTGAGGAGGGCTAAGGCACCAGTGACCTGTTTCCATCCAAAGGGTCAGTGTGGACATGGTGGAGGATTACAAATACCTGGGGATACGAATAGAGAATAAACTGGACTGGTCAAAGAACATTGAGACTGTCTACAAGAAGGGTCAGAGCCGTCTCTATTTCCTGAGGAGACTGAGGTCTTTTAACATCTGACGGACGATGCTGAGGATGTTCTACAAGTCTGTGGTGGCCAGTGCTATCATGTTTGCTGTTGTGTGCTGGGGCAGCAGGCTGAGGGTAGCAGACACCAACAGAATCAACAACTCATTCGTAAGGCCAGTGATGTTGTGGGGGTGGAACTGGACTCTCTGACGGTGGTGTCTGAAAAGAGGATGCTGTCCAAGTTGCATGCCATCTTGGACAATGTCTCCCATCCACTCCATAATGTACTGGTTAGGCACAGGAGTACATTCAGCCAGAGACTCATTCCACTGAGATGTAACACTGAGCGTCATAGGAAGTCATTCCTGCCTGTGGCCATCAAACTTTACAACTCCTCCCTCGGAGTGTCAGACACCCTGAGCCAATAGGCTAGTCCTGGACTTATTTTTTCCACTTGGCATGATTAACTTAGTATAATTTAATTATTTATGGTTTTATATTGCTATATTTCTTCACTAATTCTTGGTTGTTGCGGCTGTAATGAAACCCAATTTCCCTCGGGATCAATAAAGTATGTCTGTCTGTCTGTAATGTGCAAGTTAGTGTCAGTGAGTTGTGTGTGTTCTATAACATAGGGACTAGTGTGAGTTGTGAGCATGATACAATGTACAGGGTAGTGTGAGTTGTGAGTGTGTTATAACGCTTGGGTTAGTCTGGGTTCTAACCGTTCAATAATGTACGGGTTCATGTGTGTTGTGAGCGTGCTATTACGTATGAGTAGGTGAGTGTGCTGTAACACGTAAGTTGTGAGTGTGCGATAACCTACGGGTTAATGTGAGTTGTGATCGTGCTCTAATGCACGAGTTAGTCTGAGCTGTGACTGCAATAATGTACAGGTTCGTGTGTGGTACTTATAGTCCACTTACAACTCACACTAACCCGTATGTTATAGCACGCTATCAACTCACACTAACCCGTATGTTATAGCACGCTAACAACTCACACTAACTTCTACATTATATCACACTCATAAATCACTGACACTAACCCGTATATTGTAACACATCCACAACTCAGAATAACATGTACATAATTGCACGCTCACAACTCACTGACACTAACCCCAACGTATAGTGTGTTCACAACTCATACAGAACTGTATGTTATAGCACACTCAGAACTCACAGTAACCCATACATTATAGCACACTCACAACTCACACTAGCCTATATGTTACCACATACTTGTAACTCACTGACACTAACCCGTACTGTATAGAACACTCACAACTCACTGACACTAGCCTGTACATTACAGCATGCTCACAACTCATTGACACTAACCCCTAAGTTATAGCATACTGAAAACTCATCCTAACCTGTGCGTTATAGCACGTTGACCACTCACTGACACTCACTTCGTCATTTCATGCCCAGAACTCACACTAGCCTGTACATTATAGCGTGTTCACAACTCACATTAACCTGTATGTTATAGCACACTCAGAACTAATTGACACTAACCTATACATTATAACATACTCACAACTCACTGACACTCAACCATACGTTATAGCACACACACAACTCAGACTAACCTTTACGCTACAGCACGCTCACAACTCACTGACACTAACCCATATTTTTAGCACACTTGCAATTCACTGACACTAACCTGTACATTATAGCAAGCTCACAACTCACATTAACCTGTGCATTATAGCACACTCCCAACTCACATTAACCCATACATTATGGCATGCTCACAACTCACTGATACTGCCCCGTACGTTATAGCACCCTCATAACTCACTGACACTAACCCGCACAATCTCAACTTACTGATTCTAACCCATACTTTACAGCACACTCACGACGCACACTAACCTGTACATTATGGCACACTCACAGTCACTGACCCTAACCTGTACGTTATAACACACTCACAACTCACTGACACTGGGTTTAAAGAAATACAATAGAATTTATGAAAAAACTATGCATAAACAGAGACTGACAACCAACCAATGTGCAAAAGAAGACAAATTTAACAAATAAAAAATAATACTGAGAACATGAGTTGTAAAGAGTCCCATCTGTAGGTTGTGAAGTTATTCAGGTTGAGGTGAGTGATGGAGCCTGACGGCTGAGGGGTAATGACTGTTCCTGAGCTTGGCTCCCGAACCTCCTTCCTGATGACAGCAGCGAGAAGAGAGCAGGGCCTGGATGATGGTGGATGCTGCTTTCTTGTGGCAGCGCTGGCTGATTGTGTGCTGGAGGAGTGGGGATCAGGAGCGGTGAGGCAGAGGCTCTCCCAATTGTGCCACTCGGCTGAGCAATTGTCCCAGCTGTGGCGTGGTGCTCCCTCTCACTGGCCCTCCCGGAGGCCGCAACGCCAAATCTGAATCAGCATTGAATGGGTCAGACAGACAGACACTCGAGGCACGACTGCGCAAGCCAGTTAGAACAGAGAGAAGAGTTTAAAAGGAGACGGTTATTTCTTCAGCGGTTTGATCGAGGCACGACTGCGAAAGCACGTGGACATCAGCCAGGTAGAACAGAGAGAAGAGTTTAAAAGGAGACGGTTATTTCTTCAGCAGTTTGATCGAGGCACGACTGCGAAAGCACGTGGACATCAGCCAGGTAGAACAGAGAGAAGAGTTTAAAAGGAGACAGCTTTATAGAGCGGGAGAGAAAGGGAGACAGAGTAGGAGGGCTTTGGCTTAATGGGGCTTCAGGGATAATGGGTCAAGGCAAGGTAGGTTGCCTGTGTAGAATACAGACAGGAAGTATGTGTGTGAGGCCAGTGTTCTGAGCTGGGAGACTCCCAGCGTCCCGGACGGCCACACCTGTGCCAGGTGCATCGAGCTGCAGCTCCTTAGGGACCAGGTTAGGGAACTGGAGACGCAGCTCGGTGACCTTCATCTGGTCAGGGAGAGTGAGGAGGTGATAGAGAGGAGCTACAGGCAGGTGGTCACACCAGGGGCCTGGGGAGACAGAGAAGTGGGTAACAGTCAGGAGAGGGAAGGGCAGCAGTCAGATGTGAGAGGACACCCTGTGGCTGTACCCCTTAGCAATAAGTACTCCTGTTTGAGTTCTCTTGGGGGGGACAGCCTACCTGGGGGAAGCAACAGTGACCGTGACTCTGGCAGGCACACAGTCTGGTTCTGTGGCTCAGAGGGGTAGGGAAAGGAAGAGGAAGAGTTAGGGGTCAGACAGGTGACTCTGTGGAAAGAAACACGGATGGTAGTTTGACTCCCAGGTGCCAGGGTCCGGATGTTTCTGATCACATCCACGATATCCTGAAGTGGGACGGTGAACATCCAGAGGTCGTGGTACATATTGGTACCAACGGCATAGATAGGAAAAGGGAGGAGGTCCTGAAAACAGACTACAGGGAGTTAGGAAGGAAGTTGAGAAGCAGGACCTCAAAGGTAATAATCTCAGGATTACTGCCTGTGCCACGTGACAGTGAGTATAGGAATAGAGTGGGGTGGAGGATAAATGCGTGGCTGGGGGATTGGAGCAGGGGGCAGGGATTCAGATTTCTGGATCATTGGGACCTCTTTTGGGGCAGGCGTGACCTATACAAAAAGGACAGGTTGCACTTGATTCCGAGGGGGAACAATATCCTGGCAGGGTGGTTTGCCAAGGCTATTGGGGAGAGTTTAAACTAGAATTGCTGGGGGGTGGGAAGTGAACTGAAGAGATGGAGGAAGAGGCAATTGGCTCATAAATAGAGAAAGCTTGAAGACAATGCAAGAAGGAGGATAGGCAGGTGATAGAGAAGGGATGCGCGTAGACCGATGGTTTGAGGTGTGTCTATTTTAATGCAAGGAGTATCATGATCAAAGTGGATGAGTTTTAGAGCGTGGATCAGCACTTGGAGCTATGATGTGGTGGCCGTTACAGAGACTTGGATGGCTCAGGGACAGGAATGGTTACTTAGAGTGTCAGGCTTTAGATGTTGCAGAAAGGACAGGGAGGGAGGCAAAAGAGGTGGGGGTGTGGCACTGCTGATCAGGGATAGTGTCATGGCTGCAGAAAAGGAGGAAGTCATGGAGGGATTGTCTGCGGAGTCTCTGTGGGTGGAAATTAGGAACAGGAAGGGGTCAATAATTCTACTGGGTGTTACAGATTAGGACCAATCAAGTGTGACGATGGAAAAGTGTGTATGGAACCGGAGAAGATAGCAGAGGTACTTAATGAGTACTTTGCTTCAGTATTCACTATGGAAAAGGATCTTGGTGATTGTAGGGATGACTTACAGCGGACTGAAATGCTTGAGCATGTAGATGTTAAGGAAGAGGATGTGCTGGAGCTTTTGGAAAGCATCAAGTTGCATAAGTCGCCGGGCCTGGATGAGATGTACCCCAGGCTACTGTGGGAGGCGAGGGAGGAGATTGCTGAGCCTCAGGCGATGATCTTTGCATCATCAATGGGGATGGGAGAGGTTCTGGAGGATTGGAGGGTTGCGGATGTTGTTCCTTTATTCAAAAAGGGAGTAGAGCTAGCCCAGGAAATTATAGACCAGTGAGTTTTACTTCAGTGGGTTGGTAAGTTGATGGAGAAGATCCAGAGAGGCAGGATTTATGAACATTTGGAGAGGTATAATATGATTAGGAATGGTTAGCTTTGTCAAAGGCAGATCGTGCCTTACGAGCCAGATTGAACTTTTTGAGGATGTGACTAAACACATTGATGAAGGTAGAGCAGTAGATGTAGTGTATATGGACTTCAGCAAGGCATTTGATAAGGTACCCCATGCAAGGCTTATTGAGAAAGTAAGGAGGCATGGGAACCAAGGGGACATTGCTTTGTGGATCTGGAACTGGCTTGCCCACAGAAGGCAAAGAGTGGTTGTAGGCGGGTCATGTTCTGCATGGAGGTCGGTGACTAGTGGGGTGGCCTCAGGGATCTGTTCTGGGACCCCTACTGTTCGTGATCTTTATGAATGACCTGGATGAGGAAGTGGAGGGATGGGTTAGTAAATCTGCAGATGACACAAAGGTTGGGGGTGTTGTGGAGGGCTGTCAGAGTTTACAGCGGAACATCGACAGGATGCAAAACTGGGTTGAGAAGTGGCAGATGGAGTTCAGCCCAGATAAATGTGAAGTAGTTCATTTTGGTAGGTCAAATATAATGGCAGAATATAATATTAATGGTAAGACTCTTGTCAGTATAGAGGATCAGAAGGATCTTGGGGTCTGAGTCCATAGGACATTCAAAGCCACTGTGCAAGTTGACTCTATGGTTAAGAAAGCATACAGTGCATTGGCCTTCATCAATGGTGGGATTGAGTTTAGGAGCCAAGAGGTAATGTTGCAGCTATATACGACCCTGGTCAGACCCCACTTGGAGTACTGTGCTCAGTTCTGGTCGCCTCATGAGAGGAAGGATGTGGAAACTATAGAAAGAGTACAGAGGAGATTTACAAGGATGTTGCCTGTATTGGTGACCATGCCTTATGAAAATAGGTTTAGTGAACTCAGCCTTTTCTCCTTGGAGACCCAGTGGTGACCTGATAGAGGTGTATAAGATGTTGAGAGGCATTGATCTTGTGGATAGTCAGAGGCTTTTCCCCAGGGCTGAAATGGCTAGCACGAGAGGGCGCAGTTTTAAGGCGCTTGGAAGTAGGTACAGGGGAGATGTCAGGGTTAAGTTTTTTATGCAGAGAGTGGTGAGTACGTGGAATGGGCTGCCAGCGATGGTGGTGGAGGCGGATACGATAGGGTCTTTTAAGAGATTCCTATATAGGTACATGGAGCTCAGAAAAATAGAGGCCAATGCGTAACCCTAGGTAATTTCTAAGTTAAGGACCTGTTGGGCACAGCTTTGTGTATTGTGCTGTAGGTTTCTATGTTTCTATGCTCCTTGTGTACATCACCTGGTGCCACAGAAATAAGAGAGGCTTAAGATTGGTGGGGTTGTGTGTTCCACCAGCACTGAGTCTATGGGGTGACACAATAGCGTGGTGGTTAACAATCGGGGATCAATTCTCACCGCTGTCTGTAAGGGGTTTGTACATTCTCCCTGCGACCACATGAGTTCCTCCTGGTGCTCTGGTTTCCTCCCACATTCCATAGGGGTACAGGTTACAGCAGATACCATGTGGTATCTGCTCTTCACTCAACCCTGGAATTTCTGGACAGCAAAGATGTATACATTAGGATGCTCTTTATTGATTACAGATTAGCATTTAATACAATCAGCTCCTCAAATCTAATCAATAAGCTCCAAGAACTCAGTACGTCCTTGCGTAATTGGGTCCTGGATTTCCTAACGTGTAGGCTCCAGTCAGTTTGGATTGGCGACAACACTTCCTCCACAATCTCCATCAGCACAGGCCGTGTGCTTAGCCCCCTGCCCCACATGCTTTACACCTATGACTGTGTGACTAACGCCATATTCAAGTTTGCTGGTGACACCACTGTTGTGGGCCGTATCAAAGGTGGCGATGAGTCAGCATGCAGGAAGGAGACTGAAAATCTGGCTACGTGGTGTCATAACAACAACCTCTCACTCAATGTCAGCAAGACCAAGGAACCAATTGTAGACTTCAGGAGAGGGAAACCTCATCAGAGGTGAAGAGGCTTAGCAATTTTAAATTCCTGGGTGTTACTTCTTCAGAAGACCTGCCCTGGACCCAGTACATAAGTGTAATTGCGAAGACAGCATGGCAGCTCTCTTAGGAGATTCGACATGTCATCTAAAACTTTGACAAACTTCTATGGATGTGTAGTGGAGAGTGTATTGACTGGTATGCAGCCAGGTATAGAAACACCAATGCCCTTGAATGGACAGTCCTACAAAGTGTAATGGATTTGGCCCAGTATATCACAGGCGAAGTCCTCCCAACCATTGAGCACATCTACAGGAAAAGCAGCATCCATCATCAGAGATCCTCACCACCCAGACCATGCTCTTTTCTCACTGCTGCCATCAGGTAGAAGGTACAAGAATCTCAGGACTCACACCACCAGGTGCAGGAAGAGTTACCACCCCTCACCCATCAGGCTCTTGAACAAAAGGGAATAACTACACTCACTTGCCCATCCATTGAGATGTTCCCACAACCAATGATCTCACTTTAAGGACTCTTTATCTCTTTATCTCATGCTGTCATTATTTACTGCTATTTATTTCTATTTGCATTAGCACAGTTTGTTGTCTTCTGCACCCTGGTTGAACTTTCACTGATCCTGTCACAGTTACTAATCTATACATTTGCTGAGTATGCAGTGAATCTCAGGGTTGTATATGGTGACACGTATGTGCTCTGATAATAAATTTACTTTGAACTTTGTTGGGGTTAGTGCACTGTGGGCACTTTATGATGGTGCGAGAAGCAAGACAACACTTGTGGGCTGCCCCCAGTACAATATTGAGGCAGACGGCAAGTATTTCATTGTATTTTTCAATGTACAGTACGTCTGATAAATAAAGCTAATTCTTCATCTGAATCATTAAGACCATAGGGTTAGGAGCAGGATTGGGCCTTTTGACCCCACGGGTCTGCCCCACCATGACAGCATGGCCATCAGCAGTTCAGCAGCTTGTGACAGGCATTGAACCTGCCAAACCATCTTGGGATTTAACACCTCTCCAAGTTTCCTTACAGGCCATTCAGCCCATTCAGTCTCTGCCAGCGAACAAGAGCAATCCCCTCCTCACTGAATTATTACAGTTATAAAGTAATACAGCATGGAAGTAGGCCTTTCAGCCCATCTTCTCCATAGACCCTACTAAAGCCAGTCCTATTTGTCTGCATTTGGTCCATATATCCCTCTAAACCTTTCCTATCCGTGTCCCTGTCCACATCCCTCTAAACCTTTCCTATCCGTCTACCTGTCCGTATCCCTCTAAACCTTTCCTATCCGTGTACCTGTCCACATCCCTCTAAACCTTTCCTATCCGTGTCCCTGTCCACATCCCTCTAAACCTTTCCTATCCGTGTCCCTGTCCACATCCCTCTAAACCTTTCCTATCCGTGTACCTGTCCGTATCCCTCTAAACCTTTCCTATCCGTGTCCCTGTCCACATCCCTCTAAACCTTTCCTATCCGTGTACCTGTCCGTATCCCTCTAAACCTTTCCTATCCGTGTCCCTGTCCACATCCCTCTAAACCTTTCCTATCCGTGTACCTGTCCGTAACCCTCTAAACCTTTCCTATCCGTGTACCTGCCCGTATCCCTCTGAACCTTTCCCATCTGTGTACCTGTCCGTAACCCACTGAACCTTTCCTATCCATGTACCTGTCCGTATCCCTCTAAACCTTTCCTATCCGTGTCCCTGTCCGTATCCCTCAAAACCTTTCCTCTCCGTGTACCTGTCCGTATCCCTCTAAACCTTTCCCATCCGTGTACCTGTCCGTATCCCTCTGAACCTTTCCTATCCGTGTACCTGTCTGTATCCCTCTAAACCTTTCCTGTGTGTGTACCTGTCCGTATCCCTCTAAACCTTTCCTATCCGTGTACCTGTCCGTATCCCTCTAAACCTTTCCTATCCGTGTACCTGTCCGTATTCCTCTAAACCTTTCCTATCCGTGTACCTGTCCGTATCCCTCTAAACCTTTCCTATCCGGGGACCTGTCCGTATCCCTCTAAACCTTTCCTATCCGTGTATCTGTCCGTATCCCTCTAAACCTTCCCTATCCGTGTACCTGTCCGTATCCCTCTAAACCTTTCCTATCCGTGTACCTGTCCGTATCCCTCTAAACCTTTCCCATCCGTGTACCTGTCCGTATCCCTCTGAACCTTTCCTATCCGTGTACCTGTCTGTATCCCTCTAAACCTTTCCTATCCGTGTACCTGTCCGAATACCCTCTAAACCTTTCCCATCTGTGTACCAGTCCGTATCCCCCTAAACCTTTCCTATCCGTGTACCTGTCCGTATCCCTCTAAACCTTTCCCATCTGTGTACCAGTCCGTATCCCCCTAAACATTTCCCATCTGTGTACCTGTCCGTATCCCTCTAAACCTTTCCCATCTGTGTACCTGTCCGTAACCCACTGAACCTTTCCTATCCATGTACCTGTCCGTATCCCTCTAAACATTTCCTATCCGTGTACCTGTCCGTATCCCTCTAACCCTTTCCTATCCGTGTACCTGTCCGTATACCTCTGAACCTTTCCTATCCATGTACCTGTCTGTATCCCTCTAAACCTTTCCTACCCGTGTACCTGTCCGTATCCCTCTAAACCTTTCCTATCCGTATCCCTCTAAACCTTTCCTATCTGTGTACCTGTCCGTATCCCTCTAAACCTTTCCTATCCGTGTACCTGTCCGTATCCCTCTAAACCTTTCCTATCCGTGTACCTGTCTGTATCCCTCTAAACCTTTCCTATCCGTGTACCTGTCCGAATCCCTCTAAACCTTTCCCATCTGTGTACCAGTCCGTATCCCCCTAAATCTTTCCCATCTGTGTACCTGTCCGTATCCCTCTAAACCTTTCCCATCTGTGTACCTGTCCGTATCCCTCTAAACCTTTCCCATCCGTGTACCTGTCCGTATCCCTCTAAACCTTTCCTATCCGTGTACCTGTCCGTATCCCTCTAACCCTTTCCTATCCGTGTACCTGTCCGTATCCCTCTGAACCTTTCCTATCCGTGTACCTGTCTGTATCCCTCTAAACCTTTCCTATCCGTATCCCTCTAAACCTTTCCTATCTGTGTACCTGTCCGAATCCCTCTAAACCTTTCCCATCTGTGTACCAGTCCGTATCCCCCTAAACATTTCCCATCTGTGTACCTGTCCGTAACCCACTGAACCTTTCCTATCCGTGTACCTGTCCGTATCCCTCTAAACCTTTCCTATCCGTGTACCTGTCCGTATCCCTCTAACCCTTTCCTATCCGTGTACCTGTCCGTATCCCTCTGAACCTTTCCTATCCGTGTACCTGTCTGTATCCCTCTAAACCTTTCCTATCCGTATCCCTCTAAACCTTTCCTATCCGTGTACCTGTCCGTATCCCTCTAAACCTTCCCTATCCGTGTACCTGTCCGTATCCCTCTAAACCTTTCCTATCCGTGTACTTGTCCGTATCCCTCTAAACCTTTCCCATCCGTGTACCAGTCCGTATCCCCCTAAACCTTTCCCATCTGTGTACCTGTCCGTAACCCACTGAACCTTTCCTATCTGTGTACCTGTCCGTATCCCTCTATACCTTTCCTATCCGTGTACCTGTCCGTATCCCTCTAACCCTTTCCTATCCGTGTACCTGTCCGTATCCCTCTGAACCTTTCCTATCCGTGTACCTGTCTGTATCCCTCTAAACCTTTCCTATCCGTATCCCTCTAAACCTTTCCTATCTGTGTACCTGTCCGTATCCCTCTAAACCTTTCCTATCCATGTACCTGTCCGTATCCCTCTAAACCATTCCTATCCGTGTACCTGTCCGTATCCCTCTAAACCTTTCCTATCCGTGTACCTGTCCGTATCCCTCTAAACCTTTCCTATCCGTGTACCTGTCCGTATCCCTCTAAACCATTCCTATCCTTGTACCTGTCCGTATCCCTCTAAACCTTTCCTATCCGGGGACCTGTCCGTATCCCTCTAAACCTTTCCTATCCGTGTACCTGTCCGTATCCCTCTAAACCTTTCCTATCCGTGTACCTGTCTATATCCCTCTAAAACTTTCCCATCCGTGTACCTGTCCGTATCCCTCTGAACCTTTCCTATCCGTGTACCTGTCTGTATCCCTCTAAACCTTTCCTATCCGGGGACCTGTCCGTATCCCTCTAAACCTTTCCTATCCGTGTACCTGTCCGTATCCCTCTAAACCTTCCCTATCAGTGTACCTGTCCTTATCCCTCTAAACCTTTCCCATCCGTGTACCTGTCCGTATCCCTCTGAACCTTTCCTATCCGTGTACCTGTCTGTATCCCTCTAAACCTTTCCTATCCGTGTACCTGTCCGAATCCCTCTAAACCTTTCCCATCTGTGTACCAGTCCGTATCCCCCTAAATCTTTCCCATCTGTGTACCTGTCCGTATCCCTCTAAACCTTTCCCATCTGTGTACCTGTCCGTATCCCTCTAAACCTTTCCCATCCGTGTACCTGTCCGTATCCCTCTAAACCTTTCCTATCCGTGAACCTGTCCGTATCCCTCTAAACCTTTCCTATCCATGTACCTGTCCGTATCCCTCTAAACCTTTCCTATCCGGGGACCTGTCCGTATCCCTCTAAACCTTTCCTATCCGTGTACCTGTCCGTATCCCTCTAAACCTTCCCTATCCGTGTACCTGTCTGTATCCCTCTAAACCTTTCCTATCCGTGTACCTGTCCGAATCCCTCTAAACCTTTCCCATCTGTGTACCAGTCCGTATCCCCCTAAATCTTTCCCATCTGTGTACCTGTCCGTATCCCTCTAAACCTTTCCCATCTGTGTACCTGTCCGTATCCCTCTAAACCTTTCCCATCCGTGTACCTGTCTGTATCCCTCTAAACCTTTCCTATCTGTGTACCTGTCCGAATCCCTCTAAACCTTTCCCATCTGTGTACCAGTCCGTATCCCCCTAAATCTTTCCCATCTGTGTACCTGTCCGTATCCCTCTAAACCTTTCCCATCTGTGTACCTGTCCGTATCCCTCTAAACCTTTCCCATCCGTGTACCTGTCCGTATCCCTCTAAACATTTCCTATCCGTGTACCTGTCCGTATCCCTCTAACCCTTTCCTATCCGTGTACCTGTCCGTATCCCTCTGAACCTTTCCTATCCGTGTACCTGTCTGTATCCCTCTAAACCTTTCCTATCCGTATCCCTCTAAACCTTTCCTATCTGTGTACCTGTCCGAATCCCTCTAAACCTTTCCCATCTGTGTACCAGTCCGTATCCCCCTAAACCTTTCCCATCTGTGTACCTGTCCGTAACCCACTGAACCTTTCCTATCCGTGTACCTGTCCGTATCCCTCTAAACCTTTCCTATCCGTGTACCTGTCCGTATCCCTCTAACCCTTTCCTATCCGTGTACCTGTCCGTATCCCTCTGAACCTTTCCTATCCGTGTACCTGTCTGTATCCCTCTAAACCTTTCCTATCCGTATCCCTCTAAACCTTTCCTATCCGTGTACCTGTCCGTATCCCTCTAAACCTTCCCTATCCGTGTACCTGTCCGTATCTCTCTAAACCTTTCCAATCCGTGTACTTGTCCGTATCCCTCTAAACCTTTCCCATCCGTGTACCTGTCCGTATCCCTCTGAACCTTTCCTATCCGTGTACCTGTCTGTATCCCTCTAAACCTTTCCTATCCGTGTACCTGTCCGAATCCCTCTAAACCTTTCCCATCTGTGTACCAGTCCGTATCCCCCTAAACCTTTCCCATCTGTGTACCTGTCCGTAACCCACTGAACCTTTCCTATCCGTGTACCTGTCCGTATCCCTCTATACCTTTCCTATCCGTGTACCTGTCCGTATCCCTCTAACCCTTTCCTATCCGTGTACCTGTCCGTATCCCTCTGAACCTTTCCTATCCGTGTACCTGTCTGTATCCCTCTAAACCTTTCCTATCCGTATCCCTCTAAACCTTTTCTATCTGTGTACCTGTCCGTATCCCTCTAAACCTTTCCTATCCATGTACCTGTCCGTATCCCTCTAAACCATTCCTATCCGTGTACCTGTCCGTATCCCTCTAAACCTTTCCTATCCGTGTACCTGTCCGTATCCCTCTAAACCTTTCCTATCCGTGTACCTGTCCGTATCCCTCTAAACCTTTCCTATCCGTGTACCTGTCCGTATCCCTCTAAACCTTTCCTATCCGGGGACCTGTCCGTATCCCTCTAAACCTTTCCTATCCGTGTACCTGTCCGTATCCCTCTAAACCTTTCCTATCCGTGTACCTGTCCGTATCCCTCTAAACCTTTCCCATCCGTGTACCTGTCCGTATCCCTCTGAACCTTTCCTATCCGTGTACCTGTCTGTATCCCTCTAAACCTTTCCTATCCGTGTACCTGTCCGAATCCCTCTAAACCTTTCCCATCTGTGTACCAGTCCGTATCCCCCTAAATCTTTCCCATCTGTGTACCTGTCCGTATCCCTCTAAACCTTTCCCATCTGTGTACCTGTCCGTATCCCTCTAAACCTTTCCCATCCGTGTACCTGTCCGTATCCCTCTAAACCTTTCCTATCCGTGTACCTGTCCGTATCCCTCTAAACCTTTCCTATCCATGTACCTGTCCGTATCCCTCTAAACCTTTCCTATCCGGGGACCTGTCCGTATCCCTCTAAACCTTTCCTATCCGTGTACCTGTCCGTATCCCTCTAAACCTTCCCTATCCGTGTACCTGTCCTTATCCCTCTAAACCTTTCCCATCCGTGTACCTGTCCGTATCCCTCTGAACCTTTCCTATCCGTGTACCTGTCTGTATCCCTCTAAACCTTTCCTATCCGTGTACCTGTCCGAATCCCTCTAAACCTTTCCCATCTGTGTACCAGTCCGTATCCCCCTAAACCTTTCCCATCTGTGTACCTGTCCGTATCCCTCTAAACCTTTCCCATCTGTGTACCTGTCCGTATCCCTCTAAACCTTTCCCATCCGTGTACCTGTCCGTATCCCTCTAAACCTTTCCTATCCGTGTACCTGTCCGTATCCCTGTAAACCTTTCCCATCTGTGTACCAGTCCGTATCCCCCTAAACCTTTCCCATCTGTGTACCTGTCCATAACCCACTGAACCTTTCCTATCCGTGTACCTGTCCGTATCCCTCTAAACCTTTCCTATCCGTGTTCCTGTCCGTATCCCTCTAACCCTTTCCTATCCGTGTACCTGTCCGTATCCCTCTGAACCTTTCCTATCCGTGTACCTGTCTGTATCCCTCTAAACCTTTCCTACCCGTGTACCTGTCCGTATCCCTCTGAACCTTTCCTATCCGTGTACCTGTCTGTATCCCTCTAAACCTTTCCTATCCGTATCCCTCTAAACCTTTTCTATCTGTGTACCTGTCCGTATCCCTCTAAACCTTTCCTATCCATGTACCTGTCCGTATCCCTCTAAACCATTCCTATCCGTGTACCTGTCCGTATCCCTCTAAACCTTTCCTATCCGTGTACCTGTCCGTATCCCTCTAAACCTTTCCTATCCGTGTACCTGTCGGTATCCCTCTAAACCTTCCCTATCCGTGTACCTGTCTGTATCCCTCTAAACCTTTCCTATCCGTGTACCTGTCCGAATCCCTCTAAACCTTTCCCATCTGTGTACCAGTCCGTATCCCCCTAAATCTTTCCCATCTGTGTACCTGTCCGTATCCCTCTAAACCTTTCCCATCTGTGTACCTGTCCGTATCCCTCTAAACCTTTCCCATCCGTGTACCTGTCTGTATCCCTCTAAACCTTTCCTATCCGTGTACCTGTCCGAATCCCTCTAAACCTTTCCCATCTGTGTACCAGTCCGTATCCCCCTAAATCTTTCCCATCTGTGTACCTGTCCGTATCCCTCTAAACCTTTCCCATCTGTGTACCTGTCCGTATCCCTCTAAACCTTTCCCATCCGTGTACCTGTCCGTATCCCTCTAAACCTTTCCTATCCGTGTACCTGTCCGTATCCCTCTAACCCTTTCCTATCCGTGTACCTGTCCGTATCCCTCTGAACCTTTCCTATCCGTGTACCTGTCTGTATCCCTCTAAACCTTTCCTATCCGTATCCCTCTAAACCTTTCCTATCTGTGTACCTGTCCGAATCCCTCTAAACCTTTCCCATCTGTGTACCAGTCCGTATCCCCCTAAACCTTTCCCATCTGTGTACCTGTCCGTAACCCACTGAACCTTTCCCATCTGTGTACCTGTCCGTATCCCTCTAAACCTTTCCTATCCGTGTACCTGTCCGTATCCCTCTAAACCTTTCCTATCCGTGTACCTGTCCGTATCCCTCTAAACCTTTCCTATCCGGGGACCTGTCCGTATCCCTCTAAACCTTTCCTATCCGTGTACCTGTCCGTATCCCTCTAAACCTTTCCTATCCGTGTACCTGTCCGTATCCCTCTAAACCTTTCCCATCCGTGTACCTGTCCGTATCCCTCTGAACCTTTCCTATCCGTGTACCTGTCTGTATCCCTCTAAACCTTTCCTATCCGTGTACCTGTCCGAATCCCTCTAAACCTTTCCCATCTGTGTACCAGTCCGTATCCCCCTAAATCTTTCCCATCTGTGTACCTGTCCGTATCCCTCTAAACCTTTCCCATCTGTGTACCTGTCCGTATCCCTCTAAACCTTTCCCATCCGTGTACCTGTCCGTATCCCTCTAAACCTTTCCTATCCGTGTACCTGTCCGTATCCCTCTAAACCTTTCCTATCCATGTACCTGTCCGTATCCCTCTAAACCTTTCCTATCCGGGGACCTGTCCGTATCCCTCTAAACCTTTCCTATCCGTGTACCTGTCCGTATCCCTCTAAACCTTCCCTATCCGTGTACCTGTCCTTATCCCTCTAAACCTTTCCCATCCGTGTACCTGTCCGTATCCCTCTAAACCTTCCCTATCCGTGTACCTGTCCTTATCCCTCTAAACCTTTCCCATCCGTGTACCTGTCTGTATCCCTCTAAACCTTTCCTATCCGTGTACCTGTCCGAATCCCTCTAAACCTTTCCCATCTGTGTACCAGTCCGTATCCCCCTAAATCTTTCCCATCTGTGTACCTGTCCGTATCCCTCTAAACCTTTCCCATCTGTGTACCTGTCCGTATCCCTCTAAACCTTTCCCATCCGTGTACCTGTCCGTATCCCTCTAAACCTTTCCTATCCGTGTACCTGTCCGTATCCCTCTAACCCTTTCCTATCCGTGTACCTGTCCGTATCCCTCTGAACCTTTCCTATCCGTGTACCTGTCTGTATCCCTCTAAACCTTTCCTATCCGTATCCCTCTAAACCTTTCCTATCTGTGTACCTGTCCGAATCCCTCTAAACCTTTCCCATCTGTGTACCAGTCCGTATCCCCCTAAACCTTTCCCATCTGTGTACCTGTCCGTAACCCACTGAACCTTTCCCATCTGTGTACCTGTCCGTATCCCTCTAAACCTTTCCTATCCGTGTACCTGTCCGTATCCCTCTAAACCTTTCCTATCCGTGTACCTGTCCGTATCCCTCTAAACCTTTCCTATCCGGGGACCTGTCCGTATCCCTCTAAACCTTTCCTATCCGTGTACCTGTCCGTATCCCTCTAAACCTTTCCTATCCGTGTACCTGTCCGTATCCCTCTAAACCTTTCCCATCCGTGTACCTGTCCGTATCCCTCTGAACCTTTCCTATCCGTGTACCTGTCTGTATCCCTCTAAACCTTTCCTATCCGTGTACCTGTCCGAATCCCTCTAAACCTTTCCCATCTGTGTACCAGTCCGTATCCCCCTAAATCTTTCCCATCTGTGTACCTGTCCGTATCCCTCTAAACCTTTCCCATCTGTGTACCTGTCCGTATCCCTCTAAACCTTTCCCATCCGTGTACCTGTCCGTATCCCTCTAAACCTTTCCTATCCGTGTACCTGTCCGTATCCCTCTAAACCTTTCCTATCCATGTACCTGTCCGTATCCCTCTAAACCTTTCCTATCCGGGGACCTGTCCGTATCCCTCTAAACCTTTCCTATCCGTGTACCTGTCCGTATCCCTCTAAACCTTCCCTATCCGTGTACCTGTCCTTATCCCTCTAAACCTTTCCCATCCGTGTACCTGTCCGTATCCCTCTGAACCTTTCCTATCCGTGTACCTGTCTGTATCCCTCTAAACCTTTCCTATCCGTGTACCTGTCCGAATCCCTCTAAACCTTTCCCATCTGTGTACCAGTCCGTATCCCCCTAAACCTTTCCCATCTGTGTACCTGTCCGTATCCCTCTAAACCTTTCCCATCTGTGTACCTGTCCGTATCCCTCTAAACCTTTCCCATCCGTGTACCTGTCCGTATCCCTCTAAACCTTTCCTATCCGTGTACCTGTCCGTATCCCTGTAAACCTTTCCCATCTGTGTACCAGTCCGTATCCCCCTAAACCTTTCCCATCTGTGTACCTGTCCATAACCCACTGAACCTTTCCTATCCGTGTACCTGTCCGTATCCCTCTAAACCTTTCCTATCCGTGTTCCTGTCCGTATCCCTCTAACCCTTTCCTATCCGTGTACCTGTCCGTATCCCTCTGAACCTTTCCTATCCGTGTACCTGTCTGTATCCCTCTAAACCTTTCCTACCCGTGTACCTGTCCGTATCCCTCTGAACCTTTCCTATCCGTGTACCTGTCTGTATCCCTCTAAACCTTTCCTATCCGTATCCCTGTAAACCTTTCCCATCTGTGTACCAGTCCGTATCCCCCTAAACCTTTCCCATCTGTGTACCTGTCCATAACCCACTGAACCTTTCCTATCCGTGTACCTGTCCGTATCCCTCTAAACCTTTCCTATCCGTGTTCCTGTCCGTATCCCTCTAACCCTTTCCTATCCGTGTACCTGTCTGTATCCCTCTGAACCTTTCCTATCCGTGTACCTGTCCGTGTCCCTCTAAACCTGTCCTATCTGTGTACCTGTCCATTGTAATTGTACCTGTCTGAACCACTTTCTCTGGCAACTTGCTTCATATTCTGACACCTTCCAGGTGAAGAAGTTGCCCCTCATGTTCGTTTAACACTTTGCAGTGCCGGTGATCAGGGTTCCAATCTCACTGCATTCGGTACGTTCTCCCCGTGACCACATGGGTTTCCTCTGGGTGCTCCAGTTTCCTCTCACATTCCAAGGAGCTACGCAGGGTTAGTGAGCTGTAGGCACACTGCGTTGTCTCCGGAAACATGGTGACACTTGCCCCCGGCACATCCTCGGACTGTGTTGGTCGATGATGCAAATCAATGCAATGTTTCAATGTTTCGACATACATGTGATAAAGTTAATCTTTATCCCCTCTCATGTTAAACCTGTGCTTGTAACCCTGGGAAAAAGACTGGTGCATTCAGCCCTCCTGATTTTGTCTAGCTCTCTGAGTTATAGGGTCCTACAGGAAACTTACTCAGGCTGGAAGTCCATGAGTGGTGCAGGGATCTGTACTGGGACCTCTGCTGTTTGTGGCTTATACAACTGACTTGGATGAAAATGTAGATGGGTGGGTCACTAAGTTTGCAGATTGGTGGCATTATAGATAATGTAGAAGATTACCAAATGATACAGCGAAGAGTCTAAGTAATACAGCACAGAAACAGGCCCTTTGACCCATCTGGTCCATGCTGACCACAGCATCCTCCCTGCTAGTCCCAGAGTAACACTCATAAGTATCCGCGGTCTCTCCAGCTTAATGACTTATTTCCTAAATCAGAGTTCCTAAACTGTACACAATACTCCAGGCGTGGTTTCGCAACATTCCCCTTGACTCCCCCAGATTCCATCCCACACACACTAGCGTGAGGGGGTGTGATTTACAGTGGCTGATTAACTGACAGACTCTGCATGTTGCTGGGATGTGGGAAGGGACGGGAGCACCAAGAGATAGGGAACCCACATGGCCACAGGGAGAAAGTGCACATTCCACACGTACAGACACACACTCACACACACTCTCTCTCACACACTCACACAGACACACATACACACATGCACACACACACACACACTCACACACAGACACACACTCACACTCACTCACACACACAAACACACTCACACAAACTCTCTCTCTCACACACACACTGTTACAAATGTGGAGCAACTCTGAGGGGCCGAAGGGTACAAAGTCGCCCCCTCCTTTTTGAGAATCGCAAGATCGCTAGTATTTCGGGTCTGAGACCCAGGAAATGAGAGAGATACACAGCATGTCAGTAATGGGAGAGACACAGGATAACAGCAAAGGCAGTTACGTTTATACTCTCTCTCTCACACACACACACACACACACAGAGTGCTTGGAGCTCACGTTCTCGAAGAGTGGTGGAAGCAGAGTCTTTAAATCATAGGGAAATTGAATCATGATTGCAGAATGGGGTGTGCATGAAAGATTACAGGGGTTGGAGAACACAGATCTGAGGTTTCAGCCCTGGTGTTACAGAATGGCAAGACAGATTTGATGAGCTTCATCCTATTTTCAACTTGTTAGTTCTGTTGCGATGTCTAACTAAGGCTTCCTGTCCTCTCTGGTGGAGATAAATGATCCCATGAAAATAGGTCAAAGAGTTATGGGGAGTTCTGTCCTCTTCCCCAAGCCAACATTTCAAAGCTTCACTGAAGATTTTCAGAAGACAGTACCTAGTTGCCATCGTTAGGTGGAAGCAGATTTCTGAACCAATCCCCATTGTAGGAAGAGTTACCAGGCAGACAAAGGAAATGATTCGAGGATGTGCTTGGTTCTTGAATGATTCCAATGCCTTCATTATTTGAGGCATTAAGTTCAAGAGTCAGAAAGTTATGCTGCAACTTTATAAAACACAGGTTAGGCCACTTGTTGCATATTCTGGATTGCTGGATTGGTGAATTGGGGACTTCCTTCTAAAGGATAGGGAAGTTGAGGGAGCACACACCAGTCCACATCGAGGGGTCAGCAGTGAGCAGTTTCAAGTTCCTATGTGTCAATATCTCGGAAGATCTATCCAGGGCTCAGCATTTTGACACAATTCTGAAGAAGACACCTCAGCGGCTATATTCCACTAGGAGTTTGAGAAGATCTGGTATGTTATCAGAGACTAGCAAACTGCTACAGATGTACTTCGAAGAACATTCCAACTGGTTGCGTCACCAATGTTTTAGGAGGTGCCAGTGCACAGGATTGGAAAGAGCTTCGAAGGGTTGTAAACTCAGCCACCTCCATCGTGGACGAGCCTCTCCACTATTGAGGACATATTCAAAAGATGATGCCTCAAGAAGATGGCCAAGATCACTAAGGACCCTCACCGTCGAGTGCTGTACTTGCTAGATCTTCCATCAGGCAGGAAGTACAGGAGCCTGAAGACACACACTCACCGGGGTTGACAGGGAAGTAGATTAATCATGATGGGCCAAATGGCCTAATTCTCCTCCTGTGTCTTATGGTTTTACGTCCATATTTCGGGATCATCAGATCTATGAATTAACCCTGAACCCATGAACACTACCTCACTACTCTGAACGGTCCATGGACCCTCAATACCTCACTACTCTGAACGGTCCATGGACCCCCAGTGCCTCACTACTCTGAACAGTCCATAGACCCTCAGTGCCTCACTACTCTGAACAGTCCATAGACCCTCAGTACCTCACTACTCTGAACGGTCCATGGACCCTCAATACCTCACTACTCTGAACGGTCCATGGACCCTCAGTAACTCACTACTCTGAACAGTCCATAGACCCTCAGTACCTCACTACTCTGAACAGTCCATGGACCCTCAGTACCTCACTGCTCTGAACAGTCCATGGACCCTCAGTACCTCATTACCTCACTGCCCTGAATGGTCCATGGACCCTCAGTACCTCACTACTCTGAACAGTCCATGGAGCCTCAGTACCTCACTACTCTGAACAGTCCATGGACCCTCAGTACCTCACTACTCTGAACGGTCCATGGACTCTCAGTACCTCACTACCTCACTACTCTGAACAGTCCATGGACCCTCAATACCTCACTACCTCACTACTCTGAACGGTCCATGGAACCTCACTACCTCACTACCTCACTACTCTGAACGGTCCATGGACCCTCACTACCTCACTACTCTGAACAGTCCATGGACCCTCAATACCTCACTACCTCACTACTCTGAACGGTCCATGGACCCTCACTACCTCACTACCTCACTACTCTGAACGGACCATGGACCCTCAGTACCTCACTACTCTGAACAGTCCATGGACCCTCAATACCTCACTACCTCACTACTCGGAACAGTCCATGGACCCTCAGTACCTCACTACCTCACTACTCTGAACGGTCCATGGACCCTGAATACCTCACTACCTGACTACTCTGAACAGTCCATGGACCCTCAGTACCTCACTACTCTGAACAGTCCATGGACCCTCAGTACCTCACTACTCTGAACAGTCCATGGACCCTCAGTACCTCACTACTCTGAACGGTCCATGGACCATCAGTACCTCACTACTCTGAACGGTCCATGGACCATCAGTACCTCACTACTCTGAACAGTCCATGGACCCTCACTACCTCACTACTCTGAACAGTCCATGGACCCTCAGTACCTCACTACTCTGAACAGCCCATGGACCCTCAGTATCTCACTACCTCACTACTCTGAATGGTCCATGGACCCTCAGTACCTCACTACTCTGAACAGTCCATGGACCCTCAGTACCTCTCTACCTCACTACTCTGAACAGTCCATGGACCCTCAATACCTCACTACCTCACTACTCTGAACGGTCCATGGACCCTCACTACCTCACTACTCTGAACGGTCCATGGACCCTCAGTACCTCACTGTTCTGAACAGTCCATGGACCCTCAGTACCTCACTACCTCACTACCCTGAATGGTCCATGGACCCTCAGTACCTCACTACTCTGAACAGTCCATGGAGCCTCAGTATCTCACTACCTCACTACTCTGAAAAGTCCATGGACCCTCAGTACCTCACTACCTCACTACTCTGAAAAGTCCATGGACCCTCAGTACCTCACTACCTCACTACTCTGAACAGTCCATGGACCCTCAGTACCTCACTACCCTGAACAGTCCATGGACCCTCAGTACCTTACTACCTCACTACTCTGAACGGTCCATGGACCCTCAGTACCTCACTACCTCACTACTCTGAACGGTCCATGGACCCTCAGTACCTCACTACCTCACTACTCTGAACAGTCCATGGACCCTCAGTACCTCACTACCTCACTACTCTGAACAGTCCATGGACCCTCAGTACCTCACTACCTCACTACTCTGAACGGTCCATGGACCCTCAGTACCTCACTACCTCACTACTCTGAACGGTCCATGGACCCTCAGTACCTCACTGTTCTGAACAGTCCATGGACCCTCAGTACCTCACTACCTCACTACCCTGAATGGTCCATGGACCCTCAGTACCTCACTACTCTGAAAAGTCCATGGACCCTCAGTACCTCACTACCTCACTACTCTGAACAGTCCATGGACCCTCAGTACCTCACTACCTCACTACTCTGAACGGTCCATGGACCCTCAGTACCTCACTACCTCACTACTCTGAACGGTCCATGGACCCTCAGTACCTCACTGTTCTGAACAGTCCATGGACCCTCAGTACCTCACTACCTCACTACCCTGAATGGTCCATGGACCCTCAGTACCTCACTACTCTGAAAAGTCCATGGACCCTCAGTACCTCACTACCTCACTACTCTGAAAAGTCCATGGACCCTCAGTACCTCACTACCTCACTACTCTGAACAGTCCATGGACCCTCAGTACCTCACTACTCTGAACAGTCCATGGAGCCTCAGTACCTCACTACCTCACTACTCTGAACAGTCCATGGACCCTCAGTACCTCACTACCTCACTACTCTGAACAGTCCATGGACCCTCAGTACCTCACTACTCTGAACGGTCCATGGACCCTCAGTACCTCACTACTCTGAACAGTCCATGGACCCTCAGTACCTCACTACTCTGAACAGTCCATGGACCCTCAAAACCTCACTACCTCACTACTCTGAACGGTCCATGGACCCTCACTACCTCACTACTCTGAACGGTCCATGGACCCTCAGTACCTCTCTACGCTGAACTGTCCATGGACCATCACTACCTCACTACCTCACTAGTCTGAACAGTCCATGGACCCTCAGTACCTCACTACCTCACTACTCTGAACAGTCCATGGACCCTCAGTACCTCACTACTCTGAACGGTCCATGGACCCTCATTACCTCACTACTCTGAACAGTCCATGGACCCTCAGTACCTCACTACTCTGAACAGTCCATGGACCCTCAGTACCTCACTACTCTGAACAGTCCATGGACCCTCAGTACCTCACTACTCTGAACAGTCCATGGACCCTCAAAACCTCACTACCTCACTACTCTGAACGGTCCATGGACCCTCACTACCTCACTACTCTGAACGGTCCATGGACCCTCAGTACCTCTCTACGCTGAACTGTCCATGGACCATCACTACCTCACTACCTCACTAGTCTGAACAGTCCATGGACCCTCAGTACCTCACTACCTCACTACTCTGAACAGTCCATGGACCCTCAGTACCTCACTACTCTGAACGGTCCATGGACCCTCATTACCTCACTACTCTGAACAGTCCATGGACCTTCAGTACCTCACTACCTCACTACTCTGAACAGTCCATGGACCTTCAGTACCTCACTACCTCACTACTCTGAACAGTCCATGGACCTTCAGTACCTCACTACCTCACTACTCTGAACAGTCCATGGACCTTCAGTACCTCACTACTCTGAACGGTCCATGGACCCTCAGTACCTCACTACTCTGAACGGTCCATGGACCATCAGTACCTCACTACTCTGAACAGTCCATGGACCCTCAGTACCTCACTACCTCACTACTCTGAACAGTCCATGGACCTTCAGTACCTCACTACTCTGAACGGTCCATGGACCCTCAGTACCTCACTACTCTGAACGGTCCATGGACCCTCAGTACCTCACTACTCTGAACGGTCCATGGACCATCAGTACCTCACTACTCTGAACAGTCCATGGACCCTCAGTACCTCACTACCTCACTACTCTGAACAGTCCATGGACACTCAATACTTCACTACCTCACTACTCTGCACGGTCCATGGACCCTCACTACCTCACTACCTCACTACTCTGAACGGTCCATGGACCCTCAGTACCTCACTACGCTGAACAGTCCATGGACCCTCAGTACCTCATTACCTCACTACTCTGAACAGTCCATGGACCCTCAGTACCTCACTACTCTGAACAGTCCATGGAGCCTCAGTACCTCACTACTCTGAACAGTCCATGGACCCTCAGAACCTCACTACTCTGAACGGTCCATGGACCATCAGTACCTCACTACCTCACTACTCTGAACAGTCCATGGACCCTCAGTACCTCACTACCTCACTACTCTGAACAGTCCATGGACCCTCAATACTTCACTACCTCACTACTCTGCACGGTCCATGGACCCTCACTACCTCACTACCTCACTACTCTGAACGGTCCATGGACCCTCAGTACCTCACTACGCTGAACAGTCCATGGACCCTCAGTACCTCATTACCTCACTACTCTGAACAGTCCATGGACCCTCAGTACCTCACTACTCTGAACAGTCCATGGAGCCTCAGTACCTCACTACTCTGAACAGTCCATGGACCCTCAGTACCTCACTACTCTGAACAGTCCATGGACCCTCAGTACCTCACTACTCTGAACGGTCCATGGACCATCAGTACCTCACTACCTCACTACTCTGAACAGTCCATTGGCCCTCAATACCTCACTACCCTGAACGGTCCATGGACCCTCACTACCTCACTACTCTGAACAGTCCATGGACCCTCAGTACCTCACTACTCTGAACAGTCCATGGAACCTCAGTACCTCACTACCTCACTACTCTAAACAGTCCATGGACCCTCAGTACCTCACTACCTCACTACTCTGAATGGTCCATGGACCGTCACTACCTCACTGCTCTGAACAGTCCATGGACCCTCAATACCTCACTACTCTGAACAGTCCATGGACCCTAGATACCTCACTACCTCACTACCCTGAACAGTCCATGGACCCTCAGTACCTCACTACACTGAACTGTCCATGGACCCTCAGTACCTCACTACTCTGAACAGTCCATGGACCCTCAGTACCTCACTACCTCACTACTCAAATGGGCCATGGACCCTCAGTACCTCACTACACTGAACAGTCCATGGACCCTCAGTACCTCACTACCTCACTACTCTGAACAGTCCATTGGCCCTCAATACCTCACTACCCTGAATGGTCCATGGACCCTCACTACCTCACTACTCTGAACAGTCCATGGACCCTCAGTACCTCACTACCTCACTACTCTGAATGGTCCATGGACCCTCAGTATCTCACTACTCTGAACGGTCCATGGACCATCAGTACCTCACTACCTCACTACTCTGAACAGTCCATTGGCCCTCAATACCTCACTACCCTGAATGGTCCATGGACCCTCACTACCTCACTACTCTGAACACTCCATGGACCCTCAGTACCTCACTACTCTGAACAGTCCATGGAACCTCAGTACCTCACTACCTCACTATTCTGAACAGTCCATGGACACTCAGTACCTCACTACCTCACTACTCTGAATGGTCCATGGACCCTCACTACCTCACTACTCTGAACAGTCCATGGACCCTCAATACCTCACTACTCTGAACAGTCCATGGACCCTAGATACCTCACTACCTCACTACTCTGAACAGTCCATGGACCCTCAGTACCTCACTACTCTGAACAGTCCATGGAGCCTCAGTACCTCACTACCTCACTACTCTGAATGGTCCATGGACCCTCACTACCTCACTACTCTGAACAGTCCATGGACCCTCAGTACCTCACTACTCTGAACAGTCCATGGACCCTCAGTACTTCACTACCTCACTACTCTGAATGGTCCATGGACCCTCAGTACCTCACTACACCGAACAGTCCATGGACCCTCAGTACCTCACTACCTCACTACTCTGAACAGTCCATTGGCCCTCAATACCTCACTACCCTGAATGGTCCATGGACCCTCACTACCTCACTACTCTGAACAGTCCATGGACCGTCAGTACCTCACTACCTCACTACTCTGAATGGTCCATGGACCCTCAGTACCTCACTACTCTGAACGGTCCATGGACCATCAGTACCTCACTACCTCACTACTCTGAACAGTCCATTGGCCCTCAATACCTCACTACCCTGAATGGTCCATGGACCCTCACTACCTCACTACTCTGAACAGTCCATGGACCCTCAGTACCTCACTACTCTGAACAGTCCATGGACCCTCAGTACCTCACTACTCTGAACGGTCCATGGAACCTCAGTACCTCACTACCTCACTACTCTGAACAGTCCATGGACCATCAGTACCTCACTACCTCACTACTCTGAATGGTCCATGGACCCTCACTACCTCACTACTCTGAACAGTCCATGGACCCTCAATACCTCACTACTCTGAACAGTCCATGGACCCTAGATACCTCACTACCTCACTACTCTGAACAGTCCATGGACCCTCAATAGCTCACTACCTCACTACTCTGAACAGTCCATGGACCCTCAATACCTCACTACTCTGAACAGTCCATGGAACCTCAGTACCTCACTACTCTGAACGGTCCATGGACCATCAGTACCTCACTACCTCACTACTCTGAACAGTACATTGGCCCTCAATACCTCACTACCCTGAATGGTCCATGGACCCTCACTACCTCACTACTCTGAACAGTCCATGGACCCTCAGTACCTCACTACTCTGAACAGTCCATGGAACCTCAGTACCTCACTACCTCACTACTCTGAACAGTCCATGGACCCTCAGTACCTCACTACTCTGAATGGTCCATGGACCCTCACTACCTCACTACTCTGAACAGTCCATGGACCCTCAATACCTCACTACTCTGAACAGTCCATGGACCCTAGATACCTCACTACCTCACTACTCTGAACAGTCCATGGACCCTCAGTACTTCACTACTCTGAACAGTCCATGGACCCTCAGTACCTCACTACCTCACTACTCTGAATGGCCCATGTACCCTCAGTACCTCACTACTCCGAACAGTCCATGGACCCTCAGTACCTCATTACTCCGAACAGTCCATGGACCCTCTGTACCTGACTACCTCACTACTCTGAACAGTCCATGGACCCTCAGTACCTCACTACTCTGAACGGTCCATGGACCCTCAGTACCTCACTACTCTGAACAGTCCATGGACCCGCAGTACCTCACTACCTCACTACTCTCAACAGTCCATGGACCCTCAGTACCTCACTACTCTGAACGGTCCATGGACCCTCAGTACCTCACTACACTGAACAGTCCATGGAGCCTCAGTACCTCACTACTCTGAACAGTCCATGGACCCTCAGTACCTCACTACTCTGAACAGTCCATGGACCCTCAGTACCTCACTACTCTGAACGGTCCATGGAGCCTCAGTACCTCCCTACTCTGAACAGTCCATGGACCCTCAGTACCTCACTACTCTGAACGGTCCATGGACCATCAGTACCTCACTACCTCACAACTCTGAACAGTCCATGGACACTCAGTACCTCACTACCTCAATACTCTGAACAGTCCATGGACCCTCAATTCCTCACTACCTCACTACTCTGAACTGTCCATGGTCCCTCACTACCTCACTACCTCACTACTCTGAACGGTCCATGGACCCTCAGTACCTCACTACCTCACTACCCTGAATGGTCCATGGACCCTCAGTACCTCACTACTCTGAACAGTCCATGGACCCTCAGTACCTCACTACTCTGAACAGTCCATGGACCCTCAGTACCTCACTACTCTGAACAGTCCATGGACCCTCAAAACCTCACTACCTCACTACTCTGAACGGTCCATGGACCCTCACTACCTCACTACTCTGAACGGTCCATGGTCCCTCAGTACCTCTCTACGCTGAACTGTCCATGGACCATCACTACCTCACTACCTCACTAGTCTGAACAGTCCATGGACCCTCAGTACCTCACTACCTCACTACTCTGAACAGTCCATGGACCTTCAGTACCTCACTACCTCACTACTCTGAACAGTCCATGGACCCTCAGTACCTCACTACTCTGAACGGTCCATGGACCCTCATTACCTCACTACTCTGAACAGTCCATGGAACCTCAGTACCTCACTACCTCACTACTCTGAACAGTCCATGGACCTTCAGTACCTCACTACTCTGAACGGTCCATGGACCCTCACTACCTCACTACTCTGAACAGTCCATGGACCCTCAGTACCTCACTACCTCACTACTCTGAACAGTCCATGGACACTCAATACTTCACTACCTCACTACTCTGCACGGTCCATGGACCCTCACTACCTCACTACCTCACTACTCTGAACGGTCCATGGACCCTCAGTACCTCACTACGCTGAACAGTCCATGGACCCTCAGTACCTCATTACCTCACTACTCTGAACAGTCCATGGACCCTCAGTACCTCACTACTCTGAACAGTCCATGGAGCCTCAGTACCTCACTACTCTGAACAGTCCATGGACCCTCAGAACCTCACTACTCTGAACGGTCCATGGACCATCAGTACCTCACTACCTCACTACTCTGAACAGTCCATGGACCCTCAGTACCTCACTACCTCACTACTCTGAACAGTCCATGGACCCTCAATACTTCACTACCTCACTACTCTGCACGGTCCATGGACCCTCACTACCTCACTACCTCACTACTCTGAACGGTCCATGGACCCTCAGTACCTCACTACGCTGAACAGTCCATGGACCCTCAGTACCTCATTACCTCACTACTCTGAACAGTGCATGGACCCTCAGTACCTCACTACTCTGAACAGTCCATGGAGGCTCAGTACCTCACTACTCTGAACAGTCCATGGACCCTCAGTACCTCACTACTCTGAACAGTCCATGGACCCTCAGTACCTCACTACTCTGAACGGTCCATGGACCATCAGTACCTCACTACCTCACTACTCTGAACAGTCCATTGGCCCTCAATACCTCACTACTCTGAACGGTCCATGGACCATCAGTACCTCACTACCTCACTACTCTGAACAGTCCATTGGCCCTCAATACCTCACTACCCTGAACGGTCCATGGACCCTCACTACCTCACTACTCTGAACAGTCCATGGACCCTCAGTACCTCACTACTCTGAACAGTCCATGGAACCTCAGTACCTCACTACCTCACTACTCTAAACAGTCCATGGACCCTCAGTACCTCACTACCTCACTACTCTGAATGGTCCATGGACCGTCACTACCTCACTGCTCTGAACAGTCCATGGACCCTCAATACCTCACTACTCTGAACAGTCCATGGACCCTAGATACCTCACTACCTCACTACCCTGAACAGTCCATGGACCCTCAGTACCTCACTACACTGAACTGTCCATGGACCCTCAGTACCTCACTACTCTGAACAGTCCATGGACCCTCAGTACCTCACTACCTCACTACTCTGAATGGGCCATGGACCCTCAGTACCTCACTACTCCGAACAGTCCATGGACCCTCAGTACCTCACTACCTCACTACTCTGAACAGTCCATTGGCCCTCAATACCTCACTACCCTGAATGGTCCATGGACCCTCACTACCTCACTACTCTGAACAGTCCATGGACCCTCAGTACCTCACTACCTCACTACTCTGAATGGTCCATGGACCCTCAGTATCTCACTACTCTGAACGGTCCATGGACCATCAGTACCTCACTACCTCACTACTCTGAACAGTCCATTGGCCCTCAATACCTCACTACCCTGAATGGTCCATGGACCCTCACTACCTCACTACTCTGAACACTCCATGGACCCTCAGTACCTCACTACTCTGAACAGTCCATGGAACCTCAGTACCTCACTACCTCACTATTCTGAACAGTCCATGGACACTCAGTACCTCACTACCTCACTACTCTGAATGGTCCATGGACCCTCACTACCTCACTACTCTGAACAGTCCATGGACCCTCAATACCTCACTACTCTGAACAGTCCATGGACCCTAGATACCTCACTACCTCACTACTCTGAACAGTCCATGGACCCTCAGTACCTCACTACTCTGAACAGTCCATGGACCCTAGATACCTCACTACCTCACTACTCTGAACAGTCCATGGACCCTCAGTACCTCACTACCTCACTACTCTGAACAGTCCATGGACCCTCAGTACCTCACTACTCTGAACAGTCCATGGACCCTCAGTACTTCACTACCTCACTACTCTGAATGGTCCATGGACCCTCAGTACCTCACTACACCGAACAGTCCATGGACCCTCAGTACCTCACTACCTCACTACTCTGAACAGTCCATTGGCCCTCAATACCTCACTACCCTGAATGGTCCATGGACCCTCACTACCTCACTACTCTGAACAGTCCATGGACCGTCAGTACCTCACTACCTCACTACTCTGAATGGTCCATGGACCCTCAGTACCTCACTACTCTGAACGGTCCATGGACCATCAGTACCTCACTACCTCACTACTCTGAACAGTCCATTGGCCCTCAATACCTCACTACCCTGAATGGTCCATGGACCCTCACTACCTCACTACTCTGAACAGTCCATGGACCCTCAGTACCTCACTACTCTGAACAGTCCATGGACCCTCAGTACCTCACTACTCTGAACGGTCCATGGAACCTCAGTACCTCACTACCTCACTACTCTGAACAGTCCATGGACCATCAGTACCTCACTACCTCACTACTCTGAATGGTCCATGGACCCTCACTACCTCACTACTCTGAACAGTCCATGGACCCTCAATACCTCACTACTCTGAACAGTCCATGGACCCTAGATACCTCACTACCTCACTACTCTGAACAGTCCATGGACCCTCAATAGCTCACTACCTCACTACTCTGAACAGTCCATGGACCCTCAATACCTCACTACTCTGAACAGTCCATGGAACCTCAGTACCTCACTACTCTGAACAGTCCATGGACCCTCAGTACCTCACTACTCTGAACGGTCCATGGACCATCAGTACCTCACTACCTCACTACTCTGAACAGTACATTGGCCCTCAATACCTCACTACCCTGAATGGTCCATGGACCCTCACTACCTCACTACTCTGAACAGTCCATGGACCCTCAGTACCTCACTACTCTGAACAGTCCATGGAACCTCAGTACCTCACTACCTCACTACTCTGAACAGTCCATGGACCCTCAGTACCTCACTACTCTGAATGGTCCATGGACCCTCACTACCTCACTACTCTGAACAGTCCATGGACCCTCAATACCTCACTACTCTGAACAGTCCATGGACCCTAGATACCTCACTACCTCACTACTCTGAACAGTCCATGGACCCTCAGTACTTCACTACTCTGAACAGTCCATGGACCCTCAGTACCTCACTACCTCACTACTCTGAATGGCCCATGTACCCTCAGTACCTCACTACTCCGAACAGTCCATGGACCCTCAGTACCTCATTACTCCGAACAGTCCATGGACCCTCTGTACCTGACTACCTCACTACTCTGAACAGTCCATGGACCCTCAGTACCTCACTACTCTGAACGGTCCATGGACCCTCAGTACCTCACTACTCTGAACAGTCCATGGACCCGCAGTACCTCACTACCTCACTACTCTCAACAGTCCATGGACCCTCAGTACCTCACTACTCTGAACGGTCCATGGACCCTCAGTACCTCACTACACTGAACAGTCCATGGAGCCTCAGTACCTCACTACTCTGAACAGTCCATGGACCCTCAGTACCTCACTACTCTGAACAGTCCATGGACCCTCAGTACCTCACTACTCTGAACGGTCCATGGAGCCTCAGTACCTCCCTACTCTGAACAGTCCATGGACCCTCAGTACCTCACTACTCTGAACGGTCCATGGACCATCAGTACCTCACTACCTCACAACTCTGAACAGTCCATGGACACTCAGTACCTCACTACCTCAATACTCTGAACAGTCCATGGACCCTCAATTCCTCACTACCTCACTACTCTGAACTGTCCATGGTCCCTCACTACCTCACTACCTCACTACTCTGAACGGTCCATGGACCCTCAGTACCTCACTACTCTGAACAGTCCATGGACTCTCAGTACCTCACTACTCTGAAAAGTCCGTGGACCCTCAATACCTCACTACCTCACTACTCTGAACAGTCCATGGACCCTCAATAGCTCACTACCTCACTACTCTGAACGGTCCATGGACCCTCAATACTTCACTACCTCCCTACTCTGAATGGTCCATGGACACTCAATACCTGACTACTCTGAACAGTCCATGGAGCCTCAGTACCTCACTACTCTGAACAGTCCATGGACCCTCAGTACCTCACTACACTGAATAGTCCATGGACCCTCAGTACCTCACTACTCTGAACAGTCCATGGAGCCTCAGTACCTCACTACTCTGAACAGTCCATGGACCCGCAGTACCTCACTCCTCTGAACGGTCCATGGACCCTCAATACCTCACTACCTCACTACTCTGAACAGTCCATGGACCCTCAATAGCTCACTACCTCACTACTCTGAACGGTCCATGGACCCTCAATACCGCACTACCTCACTACTCTGAACAGTCCATGGACCCTCAATACCTCACTACCTCACTACTCTGAACAGTCCATGGACCCTCAGTACCTCACTACTCTGAACAGTCCATGGAGCCTCAGTACCTCACAACTCTGAACAGTCCATGGACCCACAGTAACTCACTACTCTGAACAGTCCATGGACCCTAGATACCTCACTACCTCACTACTCTGAACAGTCCATGGACCCTCAGTACCTCACTACTCTGAACAGTCCATGTACCCTCAGTACCTCACTACTCTGAACAGTCCATGGACCCTCAGTACCTCACTACCTCACTACTCTGAATGGTCCATGGACCCTCAGTACCTCACTACACCGAACAGTCCATGGACCCTCAGTACCTCAGTACCTCACTACTCTGAACAGTCCATGGACCCTCAGTACCTCACTACTCTGAACAGTCCATGGACCCTCAGTACCTCACTACCTCACTACTCTGAATGGTCCATGGACCCTCAGTACCTCACTACTCTGAACGGTCCATGGACCCTCAGTACCTCACTACACTGAACAGTCCATGGAGCCTCAGTACCTCACTACCTCACTACTCTGAACAGTCCATGGACACTCAGTACCTCACTACCTCACAACTCTGAACAGTCCATGGACACTCAGTACCTCACTACCTCAATACTCTGAACAGTCCATGGACCCTCAATTCCTCACTACCTCACTACTCTGAACGGTCCATGGTCCCTCACTACCTCACTACCTCACTACTCTGAACGGTCCATGGACCCTCAGTACCTCACTACTCTGAACAGTCCATGGACTCTCAGTACCTCACTACTCTGAAAAGTCCGTGGACCCTCAATACCTCACTACCTCACTACTCTGAACAGTCCATGGACCCTCAATAGCTCACTACCTCACTACTCTGAACGGTCCATGGACCCTCAATACTTCACTACCTCCCTACTCTGAATGGTCCATGGACACTCAATACCTGACTACTCTGAACAGTCCATGGAGCCTCAGTACCTCACTACTCTGAACAGTCCATGGACCCTCAGTACCTCACTACTCTGAACAGTCCATGGAGCCTCAGTACCTCACTACTCTGAACAGTCCATGGACCCGCAGTACCTCACTCCTCTGAACGGTCCATGGACCCTCAATACCTCACTACCTCACTACTCTGAACAGTCCATGGACCCTCAATAGCTCACTACCTCACTACTCTGAACGGTCCATGGACCCTCAATACCGCACTACCTCACTACTCTGAACAGTCCATGGACCCTCAATACCTCACTACCTCACTACTCTGAACAGTCCATGGAGCCTCAGTACCTCACTACTCTGAACAGTCCATGGACCCTCAGTACCTCACTACTCTGAACAGTCCATGGACCCTAGATACCTCACTACCTCACTACTCTGAACAGTCCATGGACCCTCAGTACCTCACTACTCTGAACAGTCCATGGACCCTCAGTACCTCACTACCTCACTACTCTGAATGGTCCATGGACCCTCAGTACCTCACTACACCGAACAGTCCATGGACCCTCAGTACCTCACTACCTCACTACTCTGAACAGTCCATTGGCCCTCAATACCTCACTACCCTGAATGGTCCATGGACCCTCACTACCTCACTACTCTGAACAGTCCATGGACCCTCAGTACCTCACTACCTCACTACTCTGAATGGTCCATGGACCCTCAGTACCTCACTACTCTGAACGGTCCATGGACCATCAGTACCTCACTACCTCACTACTCTGAACAGTCCATTGGCCCTCAATACCTCACTACCCTGAATGGTCCATGGACCCTCACTACCTCACTACTCTGAACAGTCCATGGACCCTCAGTACCTCACTACTCTGAACAGTCCATGGAACCTCAGTACCTCACTACCTCACTACTCTGAACAGTCCATGGACCCTCAGTACCTCACTACTCTGAATGGTCCATGGACCCTCACTACCTCACTACTCTGAACAGTCCATGGACCCTCAATACCTCACTACTCTGAACAGTCCATGGACCCTAGATACCTCACTACCTCATACTCTGAACAGTCCATTGACCCTCAGTACCTCACTACTCTGAACAGTCCATGGAGCCTCAGTACCTCACTACTCTGAACAGTCCATGGACCCTCTGTACCTCACTCCTCTGAACGGTCCATGGACCCTCAGTACCTCACTACCTCACTACTCTGAACAGTCCATTGGCCCTCAATACCTCACTACCCTGAATGGTCCATGGACCCTCACTACCTCACTACTCTGAACAGTCCATGGACCCTCAGTACCTCACTACTCTGAACAGTCCATGGAACCTCAGTACCTCACTACCTCACTACTCTGAACAGTCCATGGACCCTAGATACCTCACTACCTCATACTCTGAACGGTCCATTGACCCTCAGTACCTCACTACTCTGAACAGTCCATGGAGCCTCAGTACCTCACTACTCTGAACAGTCCATGGAGCCTCAGTACCTCACTACTCTGAACAGTCCATGGAGCCTCAGTACCTCACTACTCTGAACAGTCCATGGACCCTCAGTACCTCACTACTCTGAACAGTCCATGGACCATCAGTACCTCACTACTCTGAACAGTCCATGGACCATCAGTACCTCACTACTCTGAACAGTCCATGGACCCTCTGAACCTCACTACCTCACTACTCTGAACGGTCCATGGACCTTCACTACCTCACTACTCTGAACAGTCCATGGACCCTCAGTACCTCACTACTCTGAACAGCCCATGGACCCTCAGTATCTCACTACCTCACTACTCTGAATGGTCCATGGACCCTCAGTACCTCACTACTCTGAACAGTCCATGGACCCTCACTATCTCACTACTCTGAACGGTCCATGAACCCTCAATACCTCACTACCTGACTACTCTGAACAGTCCATGGACCCTCTGAACCTCACTACCTCACTACTCTGAACGGTCCATGGACCCTCACTACCTCACTACTCTGAACAGTCCATGGACCCTCAGTACCTCACTACTCTGAACAGCCCATGGACCCTCAGTATCTCACTACCTCACTACTCTGAATGGTCCATGGACCCTCAGTACCTCACTACTCTGAACAGTCCATGGACCCTCACTATCTCACTACTCTGAACGGTCCATGAACCCTCAATACCTCACTACCTCACTACTCTGAACAGTCCATGGACCCTCAGTACCTCACTACTCTGAACAGTCCATGGACCCTCAGTACCTCACTACTCTGAACAGTCCATGGACCCTCAGTACCTCACTACTCTGAACGGTCCATGGACCATCAGTACCTCACTACCTCACTACTCTGAACAGTCCATGCACCCTCAATACCTCACTACCTCACTACTCTGAACGGTCCATGGACCATCAGTACCTCACTACCTCACTACTCTGAACAGTCCATGCACCCTCAATACCTCACTACCTCACTACTCTGAACGGTCCATGGACCCTCACTACCTCACTACTCTGAACGGTCCATGGACCCTCAGTACCTCACTGCTCTGAACAGTCCATGGACCCTCAGTACCTCACTACCTCACGACCCTGAATGGTCCATGGACCCTCACTACCTCACTACTCTGAACAGTCCATGGACCCTCAGTACCTCACTACTCTGAACAGTCCATGGAACCTCAGTACCTCACTACCTCACTACCCTGAATGGTCCATGGACCCTCACTACCTCACTACTCTGAACAGTCCATGGACCCTCAGTACCTCACTACTCTGAACAGTCCATGGACCCTCAAAACCTCACTACCTCACTACTCTGAACGGTCCATGGACCCTCAGTACCTCTCTACGCTGAACTGTCCATGGACCATCACTACCTCACTACCTCACTACTCTGAACAGTCCATGGACCCTCAGTACCTCACTACCTCACTACTCTGAACAGTCCATGGACCCTCAGTACCTCACTACCTCACTACTCTGAACAGTCCATGGACCTTCAGTACCTCACTACTCTGAACAGTCCATGGACCCTCAGTACCTCACTACCTCACTACTCTGAACAGTCCATGGACCTTCAGTACCTCACTACCTCACTACTCTGAACAGTCCATGGACCCTCAGTACCTCACTACCTCACTACTCTGAACAGTCCATGGACCTTCAGTACCTCACTACCTCACTACTCTGAACAGTTCATGGACCCTCAGTACCTCACTACCTCACTACTCTGAACAGTCCATGGACCCTCAGTACCTCACTACCTCACTACTCTGAACAGTCCATGGACCCTCAGTACCTCACTACCTCACTACTCTGAACAGTCCATGGACCCTCAATACTTCACTACCTCACTACTCTGCACGGTCCATGGACCCTCACTACCTCACTACCTCACTACTCTGAACGGTCCATGGACCCTCAGTACCTCACTACGCTGAACAGTCCATGGACCCTCAGTACCTCATTACCTCACTACTCTGAACAGTGCATGGACCCTCAGTACCTCACTACTCTGAACAGTCCATGGAGCCTCAGTACCTCACTACTCTGAACAGTCCATGGACCCTCAGTACCTCACTACTCTGAACAGTCCATGGACCCTCAGTACCTCACTACTCTGAACGGTCCATGGACCATCAGTACCTCACTACCTCACTACTCTGAACAGTCCATTGGCCCTCAATACCTCACTACCCTGAACGGTCCATGGACCCTCAGTACCTCACTACTCTGAACAGTCCATGGACCCTCAGTACCTCACTACTCTGAACAGTCCATGGAACCTCAGTACCTCACTACCTCACTACTCTAAACAGTCCATGGACCCTCAGTACCTCACTACTCTGAACAGTCCATGGACCCTCAGTTCCTCACTACCTCACTACTCTGAATGGTCCATGGACCGTCACTACCTCACTGCTCTGAACAGTCCATGGACCCTCAATACCTCACTACTCTGAACAGTCCATGGACCCTAGATACCTCACTACCTCACTACCCTGAACAGTCCATGGACCCTCAGTACCTCACTACTCTGAACTGTCCATGGACCCTCAGTACCTCACTACTCTGAACAGTCCATGGACCCTCAGTACCTCACTACCTCACTACTCTGAATGGGCCATGGACCCTCAGTACCTCACTACTCCGAACAGTCCATGGACCCTCAGTACCTCACTACCTCACTACTCTGAACAGTCCATTGGCCCTCAATACCTCACTACCCTGAATGGTCCATGGACCCTCACTACCTCACTACTCTGAACACTCCATGGACCCTCAGTACCTCACTACTCTGAACAGTCCATGGAACCTCAGTACCTCACTACCTCACTATTCTGAACAGTCCATGGACACTCAGTACCTCACTACCTCACTACTCTGAATGGTCCATGGACCCTCACTACCTCACTACTCTGAACAGTCCATGGACCCTCAATACCTCACTACTCTGAACAGTCCATGGACCCTAGATACCTCACTACCTCACTACTCTGAACAGTCCATGGACCCTCAGTACCTCACTACTCTGAACAGTCCATGGAGCCTCAGTACCTCACAACTCTGAACAGTCCATGGACCCTCAGTACCTCACTACTCTGAACAGTCCATGGACCCTAGATACCTCACTACCTCACTACTCTGAACAGTCCATGGACCCTCAGTACCTCACTACTCTGAACAGTCCATGGACCCTCAGTACCTCACTACTCTGAACAGTCCATGGACCCTCAGTACTTCACTACCTCACTACTCTGAATGGTCCATGGACCCTCAGTACCTCGCTACACCGAACAGTCCATGGACCCTCAGTACCTCACTACCTCACTACTCTGAACAGTCCATTGGCCCTCAATACCTCACTACCCTGAATGGTCCATGGACCCTCACTAACTCACTACTCTGAACAGTCCATGGACCCTCAGTACCTCACTACCTCACTACTCTGAATGGTCCATGGACCCTCAGTACCTCACTACTCTGAACGGTCCATGGACCATCAGTACCTCACTACCTCACTACTCTGAACAGTCCATTGGCCCTCAATACCTCACTACCCTGAATGGTCCATGGACCCTCACTACCTCACTACTCTGAACAGTCCATGGACCCTCAGTACCTCACTACTCTGAACGGTCCATGGACCATCAGTACCTCACTACCTCACTACTCTGAACAGTACATTGGCCCTCAATACCTCACTACCCTGAATGGTCCATGGACCCTCACTACCTCACTACTCTGAACAGTCCATGGACCCTCAGTACCTCACTACTCTGAACAGTCCATGGAACCTCAGTACCTCACTACCTCACTACTCTGAACAGTCCATGGACCCTCAGTACCTCACTACTCTGAATGGTCCATGGACCCTCACTACCTCACTACTCTGAACAGTCCATGGACCCTCAATACCTCACTACTCTGAACAGTCCATGGACCCTAGATACCTCACTACCTCACTACTCTGAACAGTCCATGGACCCTCAGTACTTCACTACTCTGAACAGTCCATGGACCCTCAGTACCTCACTACCTCACTACTCTGAATGGCCCATGTACCCTCAGTACCTCACTACTCCGAACAGTCCATGAACCCTCAGTACCTCTTTACTCCGAACAGTCCATGGACCCTCTGTACCTGACTACCTCACTACTCTGAACAGTCCATGGACCCTCAGTACCTCACTACTCTGAACGGTCCATGGACCCTCAGTACCTCACTACTCTGAACAGTCCATGGACCCGCAGTACCTCACTACCTCACTACTCTCAACAGTCCATGGACCCTCAGTACCTCACTACTCTGAACGGTCCATGGACCCTCAGTACCTCACTACACTGAACAGTCCATGGAGCCTCAGTACCTCACTACTCTGAACAGTCCATGGACCCTCAGTTCCTCACTACTCTGAACAGTCCATGGACCCTCACTACCTCACTACTCTGAACAGTCCATGGAGCCTCAGTACCTCCCTACTCTGAACAGTCCATGGACCCTCAGTACCTCACTACTCTGAACGGTCCATGGACCATCAGTACCTCACTACCTCACAACTCTGAACAGTCCATGGACACTCAGTACCTCACTACCTCAATACTCTGAACAGTCCATGGACCCTCAATTCCTCACTACCTCACTACTCTGAACTGTCCATGGTCCCTCACTACCTCACTACCTCACTACTCTGAACGGTCCATGGACCCTCAGTACCTCACTACTCTGAACAGTCCATGGACTCTCAGTACCTCACTACTCTGAAAAGTCCGTGGACCCTCAATACCTCACTACCTCACTACTCTGAACAGTCCATGGACCCTCAATAGCTCACTACCTCACTACTCTGAACGGTCCATGGACCCTCAATACTTCACTACCTCCCTACTCTGAATGGTCCATGGACACTCAATACCTGACTACTCTGAACAGTCCATGGAGCCTCAGTACCTCACTACTCTGAACAGTCCATGGACCCTCAGTACCTCACTACTCTGAACAGTCCATGGACCCTCAGTACCTCACTACCTCACTACTCTGAATGGTCCATGGACCCTCAGTACCTCACTACACCGAACAGTCCATGGACCCTCAGTACCTCACTACCTCACTACTCTGAACAGTCCATTGGCCCTCAATACCTCACTATCCTGAATGGTCCATGGACCCTCACTACCTCACTACTCTGAACAGTCCATGGACCCTCAGTACCTCACTACCTCACTACTCTGAATGGTCCATGGACCCTCAGTACCTCACTACTCTGAACGGTCCATGGACCCTCAGTACCTCACTACACTGAACAGTCCATGGAGCCTCAGTACCTCACTACTCTGAACAGTCCATGGAGCCTCAGTACCTCCCTACTCTGAACAGTCCATGGAGCCTCAGTACCTCCCTACTCTGAACAGTCCATGGACCCTCAGTACCTCACTACTCTGAACGGTCCATGGACCATCAGTACCTCACTACCTCACAACTCTGAACAGTCCATGGACACTCAGTACCTCACTACCTCAATACTCTGAACAGTCCATGGACCCTCAATTCCTCACTACCTCACTACTCTGAACGGTCCATGGTCCCTCACTACCTCACTACCTCACTACTCTGAACGGTCCATGGACCCTCAGTACCTCACTACTCTGAACAGTCCATGGACCCTCAATAGCTCACTACCTCACTACTCTGAACGGTCCATGGACCCTCAATACTTCACTACCTCCCTACTCTGAATGGTCCATGGACACTCAATACTTGACTACTCTGAACAGTCCATGGAGCCTCAGTACCTCACTACTCTGAACAGTCCATGGACCCTCAGTACCTCACTACACTGAATAGTCCATGGACCCTCAGTACCTCACTACTCTGAACAGTCCATGGAGCCTCAGTACCTCACTACTCTGAACAGTCCATGGACCCGCAGTACCTCACTCCTCTGAACGGTCCATGGACCCTCAATACCTCACTACCTCACTACTCTGAACAGTCCATGGACCCTCAATAGCTCACTACCTCACTACTCTGAACGGTCCATGGACCCTCAATACCGCACTACCTCACTACTCTGAACAGTCCATGGACCCTAGATACCTCACTACCTCACTACTCTGAACAGTCCATGGACCCTCAGTACCTCACTACTCTGAACAGTCCATGGACCCTCAGTACCTCACTACTCTGAACAGTCCATGGACCCTCAGTACCTCACTACCTCACTACTCTGAATGGTCCATGGACCCTCAGTACCTCACTACACCGAACAGTCCATGGACCCTCAGTACCTCACTACCTCACTACTCTGAACAGTCCATTGGCCCTCAATACCTCACTATCCTGAATGGTCCATGGACCCTCACTACCTCACTACTCTGAACAGTCCATGGACCCTCAGTACCTCACTACCTCACTACTCTGAATGGTCCATGGACCCTCAGTACCTCACTACTCTGAACGGTCCATGGACCCTCAGTACCTCACTACACTGAACAGTCCATGGAGCCTCAGTACCTCCCTACTCTGAACAGTCCATGGAGCCTCAGTACCTCCCTACTCTGAACAGTCCATGGAGCCTCAGTACCTCCCTACTCTGAACAGTCCATGGACCCTCAGTACCTCACTACTCTGAACGGTCCATGGACCATCAGTACCTCACTACCTCACAACTCTGAACAGTCCATGGACACTCAGTACCTCACTACCTCAATACTCTGAACAGTCCATGGACCCTCAATTCCTCAATACCTCACTACTCTGAACGGTCCATGGTCCCTCACTACCTCACTACCTCACTACTCTGAACGGTCCATGGACCCTCAGTACCTCACTACTCTGAACAGTCCATGGACTCTCAGTACCTCACTACTCTGAAAAGTCCGTGGACCCTCAATACTTCACTACCTCACTACTCTGAACAGTCCATGGACCCTCAATAGCTCACTACCTCACTACTCTGAACGGTCCATGGACCCTCAATACTTCACTACCTCCCTACTCTGAATGGTCCATGGACACTCAATACTTGACTACTCTGAACAGTCCATGGAGCCTCAGTACCTCACTACTCTGAACAGTCCATGGACCCTCAGTACCTCACTACACTGAATAGTCCATGGACCCTCAGTACCTCACTACTCTGAACAGTCCATGGAGCCTCAGTACCTCACTCCTCTGAACGGTCCATGGACCCTCAATACCTCACTACCTCACTACTCTGAACAGTCCATGGACCCTCAATAGCTCACTACCTCACTACTCTGAACGGTCCATGGACCCTCAATACCGCACTACCTCACTACTCTGAACAGTCCATGGACCCTCAATACCTCACTACCTCACTACTCTGAACAGTCCATGGACCCTCAGTACCTCACTACTCTGAACAGTCCATGGAGCCTCAGTACCTCACAACTCTGAACAGTCCATGGACCCTCAGTACCTCACTACTCTGAACAGTCCATGGACCCTAGATACCTCACTACCTCACTACTCTGAACAGTCCATGGACCCTCAGTACCTCACTACTCTGAACAGTCCATGGACCCTCAGTACCTCACTACTCTGAACAGTCCATGGACCCTCAGTACCTCACTACTCTGAACAGTCCATGGACCCTCAGTACCTCACTACCTCACTACTCTGAATGGTCCATGGACCCTCAGTACCTCACTACTCTGAACAGTCCATGGACCCTCAGTACCTCACTACCTCACTACTCTGAATGGTCCATGGACCCTCAGTACCTCACTACACCGAACACTCCATGGACCCTCAGTACCTCACTACCTCACTACTCTGAACAGTCCATTGGCCCTCAATACCTCACTATCCTGAATGGTCCATGGACCCTCACTACCTCACTACTCTGAACAGTCCATGGACCCTCAGTACCTCACTACCTCACTACTCTGAATGGTCCATGGACCCTCAGTACCTCACTACCTCACTACTCTGAACAGTCCATTGGCCCTCAATACCTCACTACCCTGAATGGTCCATGGACCCTCACTACCTCACTACTCTGAACAGTCCATGGACCCTCAGTACCTCACTACTCTGAACAGTCCATGGAACCTCAGTACCTCACTACCTCACTACTCTGAACAGTCCATGGACCCTCAGTACCTCACTACCTCACTACTCTGAATGGTCCATGGACCCTCACTACCTCACTACTCTGAACAGTCCATGGACCCTCAATACCTCACTACTCTGAACAGTCCATGGACCCTAGATACCTCACTACCTCATACTCTGAACAGTCCATTGACCCTCAGTACCTCACTACTCTGAACAGTCCATGGAGCCTCAGTACCTCACTACTCTGAACAGTCCATGGACCCTCAGTACCTCACTACTCTGAACGGTCCATGGACCATCAGTACCTCACTACTCTGAACAGTCCATGGACCCTAGATACCTCACTACCTCACTACTCTGAACAGTCCATTGACCCTCAGTACCTCACTACTCTGAACAGTCCATGGAGCCTCAGTACCTCACTACTCTGAACAGTCCATGGACCCTCAGTACCTCACTACTCTGAACGGTCCATGGACCATCAGTACCTCACTACTCTGAACAGTCCATGGACCCTCAGTACCTCACTACTCTGAACGGTCCATGGACCATCAGTACCTCACTACTCTGAACAGTCCATGGACCCTCAGTACCTCACTACTCTGAACGGTCCATGGACCATCAGTACCTCACTACTCTGAACAGTCCATGGACCCTCAGTACCTCACTACCTCACTACTCTGAATGGTCCATGGACACTCAGTACCTCACTACACCGAACAGTCCATGGACCCTCAGTACCTCACTACCTCACTACTCTGAACAGTCCATTGGCCCTCAATACCTCACTACCCTGAATGGTCCATGGACCCTCACTACCTCACTACTCTGAACAGTCCATGGACCCTCAGTACCTCACTACTCTGAACGGTCCATGGACCATCAGTACCTCACTACCTCACTACTCTGAACAGTCCATTGGCCCTCAATACCTCACTACCCTGAATGGTCCATGGACCCTCACTACCTCACTACTCTGAACAGTCCATGGACCCTCAGTACCTCACTACTCTGAACAGTCCATGGAACCTCAGTACCTCACTACCTCACTACTCTGAACAGTCCATGGACCCTCAGTACCTCACTACCTCACTACTCTGAATGGTCCATGGACCCTCACTACCTCACTACTCTGAACAGTCCATGGACCCTCAATACCTCACTACTCTGAACAGTCCATGGACCCTAGATACCTCACTACCTCACTACTCTGAACAGTCCATGGACCCTCAGTACCTCACTACTCTGAACAGTCCATGGAGCCTCAGTACCTCACTACTCTGAACAGTCCATGGACCCTCAGTACCTCACTACTCTGAACGGTCCATGGACCATCAGTACCTCACTACCTCACAACTCTGAACAGTCCATGGACCCTCAGTACCTCACTACTCTGAACGGTCCATGGAGCCTCAGTACCTCACTACTCTGAACAGTCCATGGACCCTCAGTACCTCACTACTCTGAACGGTCCATGGACCCTCAGTACCTCACTACTCTGAACAGTACATTGGCCCTCAATACCTCACTACCCTGAACAGTCCATGGACCCTCAGTACCTCACTACTCTGAACAGTCCATGGAACCTCAGTACCTCACTACTCTGAACAGTCCATGGACCCTCAGTACCTCACTACCTCACTACTCTGAATGGTCCATGGACCCTCACTACCTCACTACTCTGAACAGTCCATGGACCCTCAATACCTCACTACTCTGAACAGTCCATGGACCCTAGATACCTCACTACCTCACTACTCTGAACAGTCCATGGAGCCTCAGTACCTCACTACTCTGAACAGTCCATGGACCCTCAGTACCTCACTACTCTGAACAGTCCATGGACCCTCAGTACCTCACTACCTCACTACTCTGAATGGTCCTTGGACCCTCAGTACCTCACTACTCCGAACAGTCCATGGACCCTCCGTACCTCATTACTCCGAATAGTCCATGGACCCTCTGTACCTGACTACCTCACTACTCTGAACAGTCCATGGACCCTCAGTACCTCACTACTCTGAACAGTCCATGGACCCTCAGTACCTCACTACTCTCAACAGTCCATGGACCCTCAGTACCTCACTACTCTGAACGGTCCATGGACCCTCACTACCTCACTACTCTCAACAGTCCATGGACCCTCACTACCTCACTACACTGAACAGTCCATGGAGCCTCAGTACCTCACTACTCTGAACAGTCCATGGAGCCTCAGTACCTCACTACTCTGAACGGTCCATGGACCCTCAGTACCTCACTACTCTGAACGGTCCATGGACCATCAGTACCTCACTACTCTGAACGGTCCATGGACCCTCAGTACCTCACTACTCTCAACAGTCCATGGACCCTCACTACCTCACTACACTGAACAGTCCATGGAGCCTCAGTACCTCACTACTCTGAACAGTCCATGGACCCTCAGTACCTCACTACTCTGAACGGTCCATGGACCATCAGTACCTCACTACCTCACTACTCTGAACAGTCCATGGACACTCAGTACCTCACTACCTCAATACTCTGAACAGTCCATGGACCCTCAATACCTCACTACCTCACTACTCTGAACGGTCCATGGACCCTCACTACCTCACTACCTCACTACTCTGAACGGTCCATGGACCCTCAGTACCTCACTACTCTGAACAGTCCATGGACTCTCAGTACCTCACTACTCTGAACAGTCCATGGACCCTCAATACCTCACTACCTCACTACTCTGAACAGTCCATGGACCCTCAATAGCTGACTACCTCACTACTCTGAACGGTCCATGGACCCTCAATACTTCACTACCTCCCTACTCTGAACGGTCCATGGACTCTCAATACCTCACTACCTCACTACTCTGAACGGTCCATGGACCCTCAATACCTCAATACCTCACTACTCTGAACAGTCCATGGACCCTCACTACCTCAATACTCTGAATGGTCCATGGACACTCAATACCTGACTACTCTGAACAGTCTATGGAGCCTCAGTACCTCACTACTCTGAACAGTCCATGGACCCTCAGTACCTCACTACTCTGAACAGTCCATGGACCCTCAATAGCTCACTACCTCACTACTCTGAACGGTCCATGGACCCTCAATACCGCACTACCTCACTACTCTGAACAGTCCATGGACCCTCAATACCTCACTACCTCACTACTCTGAACAGTCCATCGACCCTCAGTACCTCACCTCTCTGAACAGTCCATGGACCCTCAATACCTCACTACTCTGAACAGTCCATGGACCCTCAATACCTCACTACCTCACTACTCTGAACAGTCCATGGACCCTCAATGCCTCACTACCTCACTACTCTGAACAGTCCATGGACCCTCAATACCTCACTACCTCACTACTCTGAACTGTCCATGGACCCTCAGTACCTCACTACTCTGAACGGTCCATGGACCCTCAATACCTCACTACCTGACTACTCTGAACAGTCCATGGACCCTCAATACCTCACTACCTCACTACTCTGAACTGTCCATGGACCCTCAGTACCTCACTACTCTGAACGGTCCATGGACCCTCAATACCTCACTACCTCACTACTCTGAACAGTCCATGGACCCTCTGAACCTCACTACCTCACTACTCTGAACAGTCCATGGACCCTCAATACCTCACTACCTGACTACTCTGAACAGTCCATGGACCCTCAATACCTCACTACCTCACTACTCTTAACGGTCCATGGACCCTCAATACCTCACTACCTGACTACTCTGAACAGTCCATGGACCCTCACTACCTCACTACTCTTAACGGTCCATGGACCCTCAATACCTCACTACCTGACTACTCTGAACAGTCCATGGACCCTCAGTACCTCACTGCTCTGAACAGTCCATGGACCCTCAGTACCTCACTACCTCACTACCCTGAATGGTCCATGGACCCTCACTACCTCACTACTCTGAACAGTCCATGGACCCTCACTACTCTGAACAGTCCATGGACCCTAGATACCTCACTACCTCACTACTCTGAACAGTCCATGGACCCTCAGTACCTCACTACTCTGAACAGTCCATGGACCCTCTGTACCTCACTACTCTGAACAGTCCATGGACCCTCAGTACCTCACTACCTCACTACTCTGAATGGTCCATGGACCCTCAGTACCTCACTACTCCGAACAGTCCATGGACCCTCAGTACCTCACTACTCTGAACAGTCCATGGACCCTCATTACCTCACTACTCTGAACAGTCCATGGACCCTCAGTACCTCACTACTCTGAACAGTCCATGGAGCCTCAGTACCTCAATACTCTGAACAGTCCATGGACCCTCAGTACCTCACTACTCTGAACGGTCCATGGACCATCAGTACCTCACTACCTCACTACTCTGAACGGTCCATGGACCCTCATTACCTCACTACTCTGAACAGTCCATGGAGCCTCAGTACCTCAATACTCTGAACAGTCCATGGACCCTCAGTACCTCACTACTCTGAACGGTCCATGGACCATCAGTACCTCACTACCTCACTACTCTGAACAGTCCATGGATCCTCAGTACCTCACTACCTCACTACTCTGAACAGTCCATGGACCCTCAATACCTCACTACCTCACTACTCTGAACGGTCCCTGGACCCTCACTACCTCACTACCTCACTACTCTGAACGGTCCATGGACCCTCAGTACCTCTCTACGCTGAACAGTCCATGGACCCTCAGTACCTCACTACCTCACTACTCTGAACAGTCCATGGACCCTCAATACCTCACTACCTCACTACTCTGAACAGTCCATGGACCCTCAATACCTCACTACCTCACTACTCTGAACAGTCCATGGACCCTCAATACCTCACTACCTCACTACTCTGAACAGTCCATGGACCCTCAATACTTCACTACCTCACTACTCTGCACGGTCCATGGACCCTCACTACCTCACTACCTCACTACTCTGAACAGTCCATGGACCCTCAGTACCTCACTACTCTGAACAGTCCATGGACCCTCAATACCTCACTACTCTGAACAGTCCATGGACCCTCAGTACCTCACTACCTCACTACTCTGAACAGTCCATGGACCCATGAACATTACCCCACCACTCTGCTGACTTTTTGCACTATAAATGTATTTATTTTTATATTTCTTGATGTAACAGAAGGTATATTTTATGTCTTGCACTGTACTGTAAAGTGACAAATTTCATGACTGAGGTCAGTGATAATAAATGCAACAGATTCTAAAAGTGAGTGATTGTTCGGAGAGGGGTTTGCGTAACTCGTGAGCTCCTGTCCTGAAACGGAACAAGCTGGACCAAGTGATGCTGCAGCTTTCGGATTCCAAGCCGGCCAGTAACCGTGGCTATGTATAACTCATAAATAACTATTACAGAGAAGCTGGCGTCAAAGACCAATAATACATTGTGTGTGTTTCTATAAAAACTGCCCCTCAGATATTATGAAAATACTTCCATTCAGTGGAAGACCAATTCATTAACAAATTAGGAAACTGAGGCGGACAAACAGTAACTTGCTTCATTGGACTATAAATAATCTGAACAAACAAAGGAAATCAAGGAACACAAGACTTGAATGGGCCAAATTCAGTCAAAATTGGATAAATAAATATTTGGTGGTGTTACATCACCCCGGGCAAAGCTCACTAAATCCGGTGTTCCATAAACACAATAGATTTAAAAGAAAATAAACAGAGCGGAAAGTGCTGAAAGGCTCCAGAACGCTGGGCAGTGAGAGGGAGCAACACCTGGCACACGGTGATACTGACCATGCTGGTCCCATCCTCCACACAGTCCACAGTACTACATAAACTTCACAGAGAACTCAGAACGCCAGTTTAAGGGGAACTCTACACTACCTATGGACTCACTTTTAAGGACTCTTCATCTCTTTATCTTGATATTTATTGGTTTTTTATTTCTTATTATTTTCTTCATGTATTTTCACAGTTTGTTGAATTTTGCATTGTCCATCTTGCTGGGTTCAGTCTTTCATTGATTGTATTGTGTCCCTTTGTATTTACAGAGTATGCCCACAGGCAAATAAATCTCAGGGTTGTGCATGGTGACAAATAGGTACTGTAATAATAAATTTACTTTGAACACAGATGCAATCACAAGTTCGGGTGTTGCAGTCAGATGCTTTGCAATTCCGGTCCCGACCAGAAGCTGGTCAGGACACTCACAAGCTTCCCTACTTTCTTAGGAGGGTTAGAAGGTTTGGCTTGTCAGTGAAAACTCTACCGAAGTTATACAGCTTTACTGTTAGACAGATGCATCCTGATAGGTTGCATCACGGTCTGGTATGGCAATTCAAATGTGCAGGATCGTAAGAAACAGCCGAGAGAAGTGGACACAGCCCAATACATCACAGGAACATCCCTCCCCACCATCGGTCGTATCTACAGGGGCCATTGAATCAAGAAGGCAACATCCATCATCAAAGATCCCACCATCCAGGCCAGGCCATCTTCTCACAGCTCCCATCGGGCAGGAGGTACAGAAGCCTGAAGTCCCACACCACCAGGTTCAGGAACAGCCACTTCCCTTCAACCATTCGGTTCCTGAACCGACCGGCACAACCCCGATCACCACCTCGGTACAGAAACACCGTGACCACTTTTTATTAAAAGTTTGTTTATTTTGTTCTACACATGTTTTCCTTGTAAAAATTGTGTATAATTTATGTTCAATTTATATTTTTCTTGTGTACCTGATGCTGTGAGCCTGTGATGCTGCTGTAAGTTTTTCATTGCACCTGTGAACACACGGACTTACGCAGATACCAATAAACCCGACTTAGATTTTGGTGGTTGGCATGGACTCATTGGGCCAAATGGCCTGTTTTTGTGTTGTATAAACTTTACAACTGTGATAGGTAATGGAACGAAGCTTTGATTTTGAAGGATGAGGTTCAGTAAAGGTCTGCTAAGTAATTAAAGTCCTGATGAAGGGTCTTGGACCGAAACGTGAGCAGTTTATTCCCCTCCGTAGACGCTGCCTGACTTGCTGAGTTCCTCCAGCATTTTGTGTGTGTTGTTGCAGACCCTCTTGTGTTTATGATTTACTGCACTGTGATGAAGTGTTTGGTGTAACGTTTTACAGCGACAGTGATTATTCAGCTTCAGTTCCTGCCTCAGTCTGTAAGGACTTCAAACGTTCCCCTGTGACCCTGTGGGTTTCCTCCGGGTGCTCTGGTTTCCTCCTACATTGAAAGACCTACGAGCTAGCAGGCTAAATGGTCACACGGGTGTAATTGGGTGGGGCGGGGTCTTGAGTCAGGGGGCAAAGGGCAGGTTTCGGAGATGGGTCGGCACCTTCTGTTGGAGACGAGGTGAGATAGTTTCTCTCCAAGTGTGGTGAAGCTTTGGAACTGTCTAGACAAGGAAGCTATGTGGGAGAGTCAGTGAAAAGATAGATTTTTGGTTTTTAGGAATGATGAGGAAATTCCTCAAAGTTTTGTCCCCCAGGCAGTTAATCTGATGAACCATTCTAGTTAGCTCCCCACCTCCCCCCACCCCCCGCCCAGTCTAATACCTCAGTGCCTGCACTGTAAACACTTTAAACCACTCTTTATAACGCTGTTTCTATGCTGGTGTCTTTTGCACATTGTATTCCCTATCCGCATTTTATCCTGTGTTCTGACCAACACAGCAGCAAAGCCCTAATTCATATATGGCAAATAAAGTTGACCCTTGACCCTTGAGAAAGGTGCGGAGGGCAGATGAGATTGACCACGGCGAGGGATAGAGTGTGAAAGGGAGTGGAAGAGCTGCGGGGTAGGGGAAACAGCAAAGATCAAGACTAAAGGTTCAAGAGACCGCAGTGGAGCCGGAAACCGAGGTTCGATCCCGACTGCTGGTGCTGCCTGCCTCCCGGAAACTATAAACGGTGGTGCCGACCATCTTCCATTTCATTCCCCGCACATTCCCGTCAACACGTTAGGCCATGAGACTACATGACATAGGAGCAGAATGGGTGCATTTGGCCAGCTAGTCTGCTTTGCCATTCGATTCATTACCAACTCAATGTTATTCTCCTGCCTTCTCCCATAACCTACAGCAGATTCTTCAACCCGAGGCACCAAGTCTGAGATGTTTGTTAGGCTCTTTTCCTTTTCCTTGGGGACAAGGATGATGGTGGGGGGGTGGGGGAGAGAACAAGAAGGATATTATTTCATCCTTTTCCTCAGTCGAGGATGGGCACCTCTCTCTGAAGCGACGCTTTACACTGATTGGCCTCGAGAACTCCTAGATCTCCCGTCTCCCTCCCAGATTCCACCCCTCGTCCACATGCTGGGGTGAGATTTACAGTAGCCAATGAACACACAACCCTACACATCACTGGGGTACGGAAAGGGATGGGAGAACCCAGGGGGAAACCCACACGGTCACAGGGTTAACACGCAAAATCCACGTGCACACACAGCACCGGAGGTCGGGATCGAACCCTGGACACTGGGGTGGTAGTCCAGAGGTTGAAGTCAAAGGCCAGAGAGTCTATAGGCCTGGATCCACTGTCTGTGTGTGTAGGTAGATGTAGGGAAAGCGGTTTGAGTTGCTGTCGTTACTGTTGGCTGCCTGTTGTTCTGCTGAGCCCACTGTGTTGGCTCTGGGATGTGCGGTGTCCCTGGTGGGCGGCCCCCCCGGCACGTCCTCAGATCGCGTTGGTCGTCATCGCACACGGCTCGCTTCACTGTACGCTGCAATGTACATTGATTATTAAATAAATCTAGATTCCTTCCGACCATCAGTCGCATTAGGGTGGGAATAAACCTCAAACCCGGCAGCAGAAAGTCTAACACACTGAACCACTTTTTCCACGCAGTCCTGCTTGATGAGGGAAAAAAAGCTTTAAAAAAATAACCAGCGTGGATATTTTTAGGCCGAGGTTCTAAATTCTGCTTGATAGACAACTTTATAAGGCCAGGAAAGCTCACCAGCATCAGGAGGATGAAGGGGTTTGGTGTGACCCCAGTGACCTTCCCCAGCATCAGGAGGATGAAGGGGTTTGGTGTGTCTCCAGTGACCTTCCCCAGCATCAGGAGGATGAAGGGGTTTGGTGTGACCCCAGTGACCCTCACCGGCATCAGGAGGATGAAGGGGTTTGGTGTGACCCCAGTGACCTTCCCCAGCATCAGGAGGATGAAGGGGTTTGGTGTGACCCCAGTGACCCTCACCGGCATGAGGAGGATGAAGGAGTTTGGTGTGACCCCAGTGACCCTCACCGGCATCAGGAGGATGAAGGGGTTTGGTGTGACCCCAGTGACCCTCACCAGCATCAGGAGGATGAAGGGGTTTGGTGTGACCCCAGTGACCCTCACCAGCATCAGGAGGATGAAGGGGTTTGGTGTGACCCCAGTGACCCTCACCGGCATCAGGAGGATGAAGGAGTTTGGTGTGACCCCAGTGACTCTCACCGGCATCAGGAGGATGAAGGGGTTTGGTGTGACCCCAGTGACTCTCACCGGCATCAGGAGGATGAAGGGGTTTGGTGTGACCCCAGTGACCCTCACTGGCATCAGGAGGATGAAGGGGTTTGGTGTGACCCCAGTGACCCTCACTGGCATCAGGAGGATGAAGGGGTTTGGTGTGACCCCAGTGACCCTCACCGGCATCAGGAGGATGAAGGAGTTTGGTGTGACCCCAGTGACCCTCACCGGCATCAGGAGGATGAAGGGGTTTGGTGTGACCCCAGTGACCTTCCCCAGCATCAGGAGGATGAAGGGGTTTGGTGTGACCCCAGTGACCTTCCCCAGCATCAGGAGGATGAAGGGGTTTGGTGTGACCCCAGTGACCCTCACCGGCATCAGGAGGATGAAGGGGTTTGGTGTGACCCCAGTGACCCTCACCAGCATCAGGAGGATGAAGGGGTTTGGTGTGACCCCAGTGACCCTCACCGGCATCAGGAGGATGAAGGGGTTTGGTGTGACCCCAGTGACCCTCACCAGCATCAGGAGGATGAAGGGGTTTGGTGTGACCCCAGTGACTCTCACCGGCATCAGGAGGATGAAGGGGTTTGGTGTGACCCCAGTGACCCTCACCAGCATCAGGAGGATGAAGGGGTTTGGTGTGACCCCAGTGACCCTCACCGGCATCAGGAGGATGAAGGGGTTTGGTGTGACCCCAGTGACCCTCACCAGCATCAGGAGGATGAAGGGGTTTGGTGTGACCCCAGTGACCCTCACCGGCATCAGGAGGATGAAGGGGTTTGGTGTGACCCCAGTGACCCTCACCAGCATCAGGAGGATGAAGGGGTTTGGTGTGTCTCCAGTGACCCTCACCAGCATCAGGAGGATGAAGGGGTTTGGTGTGACCCCAGTGACCCTCACCAGCATCAGGAGGATGAAGGGGTTTGGTGTGACCCCAGTGACCCTCACCAGCATCAGGAGGATGAAGGGGTTTGGTGTGACCCCAGTGACTCTCACCGGCATCAGGAGGATGAAGGAGTTCAGAGTGACCCCAGTGACCCTCACCAGTGTTAGGATGATGAAGGAGTTCAGAGTGACCCCAATGACCCTCACCAGTGTCAGAAACAGAAACCTACAGCACAATACACAAAGCTGTGCCAAACGTGCCCTTACCTTAGAAATTACCTAGGGTAATTTATAGCCCTCTGTTTTCCTAAGCTCCATGTACCTGTCCAGGAGTCTCTTACAAGACCCTATCGTATCCGCCTCCACCATCATCATCGGCAGCCCATTCCATACATTCACTACTCTCTGAGTAAAAAACTTACCCCTGACATCTCCTCTGTACCTGCTTCCAAGCACCTTAAAACTATGCCCTCTCGTGCTAGCGATTCCAGCCCTGGGAAAAAGCCTCTGACTATCCGCATGATCAATGCCTCTCATTATCTTATACACCTCTATCAGGTCACCTCTCATCCTCCGTCACTCCAAGGAGAAATGGCCGAGTTCACTCAATCTATTCTCATAAGGCACGCTCCCCAATCCAGGCAACATCCTTGTAAATCTCCTCTGCACACTTTCTATGGTTTCCACGTCCTTCCGTTAGAGAGGTGACCAGAATTGAGCACAGTACTCCAAGTGGGGTCTGACCAGGGTCCTATATCGCTGCAACATTACCTCTTGGCTCCTAAACTGAATCCCACGATTGATGAAGGCCAATACACCATACGCCTTCTTAACCACAGAGTCAACCTGCGCAGCTGCTTTGAGCATCCTATGGACTCCGACCCCAAGACCCCTCTGATCTTCCACACTGCCAAGAGTCTTACCATTAATGCAATATTCTGCCATCATATTTGACCTACAAAAATTAACCACCTCACACTTATCTAGGTTGAACTCCATCTGCCACTTCTCAGCCCAGTTCTGCATCCTATCAATGTCCTGCTGTACCCTCTGACAGCCCTCCACACTATCCACAACACCCCCAACCTTTGTGTCATCAGCAAACTTACTAACCCATCCCTCCACTTCCTCATCCAGGTCACTTATAAAAATCAGAAGAGTAAGGGTCCCAGTACAGATCCCTGAGGCACACCACTGGTGACTGACCTCCATGCAGAATATGACCCATCTACAACCACCCTTTACCTTCTGTGGGCAAGTCAGTTCTGGATCCACAAAGCAATGTCCCCTTGGATCCCATGACTCCTTACTTTCTGAATAAGCCTTGCATGGGGTACCTTATCAAATGCCTTGCAAAAATCCATATACACTACATCTACTGCTCTTCCTTCATCAATGTGTTTAGTCACATTCTCAAACAATTTAATCATTAGAGTGAAGGAGTTCAGTGTATCCCCAGTGACCCTGACCTGCATTAGGAGAATGAAGAAGTTTAGTGTGACCCTCACCAATTTTTATCAGTGCACCATATCGTTGGGATGTGGAAGGGGACAGGAACACCCGGGAGAAACCCTCACCATCATAGGGAGAACGTGTAAAATCGACATACACAGGACACCGGAGGTCGGGATCAAACCCGGGACCCCGCAGTGGTAGTCCAGAGGTTGCAGCCAAGGACAGCGAGTGCAGAAGTAGCAGTGGGAGGAGTGGGATGGTGCCTGAGCTTTCTGCAGACCTGGACGACTTCTTCCAGTCCGTCCACAAAACAGATTAATTCTTCTCTTCTTGTGTTTCTTTTTTATTTCTCAAGGTGGCTGGGGTCCTGTCGGAGTCCGCGATCTACAGCTGCAGCTCAAACTACGGTTATTCATAGGCGGTGGGTTCTCGCTCTTGGAACTGGCCGAATGGCCTGGCATTTGGATATCTCCAGGTGCAGCCCTGTGGACAACCTGATTCCTGGCCGATGTCATTGACTGAAGTGTCGTGGGAGATTGGAACACTGAGACCCTTGCACTCGATCAGTGTCCCTTGATGGTGAGTGAGAGCCTGCTGGTCTCTGAGTTGGGGGCTCGGACAAGTGATGTGGCAGATTGTAACATCGGAACAGCAAACCATTGGTCTGCCCTCTCGATGTGGCAGGAGCAATCACTCCCTCTCCCTCGCTGTCTCTCTCTCCTCTCTCCCTCGCTGTCTCTCTCTCTCCTCTCTCCCTTGCTGTCTCTATCTCTCTCCTCTCTCCCTCGCTGTCTCTCTCTCCTCTCTCCCTCGCTGTCTCTCTCTCTCTCCTCTCTCCCTCGCTGTCTCTCTCTCCTCTCTCCCTTGCTGTCTCTCTCTCTCTCCTCTCTCCCTCGCTGTCTCTCTCTCTCCTCTCTCCCTCGCTGTCTCTCTCTCTCTCCTCTCTCCCTCGCTGTCTCTCTCTCCTCTCTCCCTCGCTGTCTCTCTCTCTCTCCTCTCTCCCTCGCTGTCTCTCTCTCTCCTCTCTCCCTCGCTGTCTCTATCTCTCTCCTCTCTTCCTCGCTGTCTCTCTCTCCTCTCTCCCTCGCTGTCTCTCTCTCTCTCCTCTCTCCCTCACTGTCTCTCTCTCTCTCCTCTCTCCCTCGCTGTCTCTCTCTCTCCTCTCTCCCTCGCTGTCTCTCTCTCCTCTCTCCCTCGCTGTCTCTCTCTCTCTCCTCTCTCCCTCGCTGTCTCTCTCTCCTCTCTCCCTAGCTCTCTCTCTCTCCTCTCTCCCTCGCTGTCTCTCTCTCCTCTCTCCCTCGCTGTCTCTCTCTCTCTCCCTCGCTGTCTCTCTCTCTCCTCTCTCCCTCGCTGTCCCTCTCTCTCCTCTCTCCCTCGCTGTCTCTCTCTCTCCTCTCTCCCTCGCTGTCCCTCTCCTCTCTCCCTCGCTGTCTCTCTCTCCTCTCTCCCTCGCTGTCTCTCTCCTCTCTCCCTTGCTGTCCCTCTCTCCTCTCTCCCTCGCTGTCTCTCTCTCCTCTCTCCCTCGCTGTCTCTCTCTCTTCTCCTCTCTCCCTCACTGTCTCTCTCTCCTCTCTCCCTCGCTGTCTCTCTCTCCTCTCTCCCTCACTGTCCCTCTCCTCTCTCCCTCGCTGTCTCTCTCTCCTCTCTCCCTCGCTGTCCCTCTCCTCTCTCCCTCGCCAGTGTGACCTGTCTGGGGTGCCGAAGTGTTGGGATGGGCACTAGAGCTAGAGTGGTTGATGTCTGCAACTTGCCGCCAGCAGAGGTGATGGAATCGGATACAATCACTGTGTTTAAGAAATATTTAGGCAGACACTTGGATGGAACTAAAAGCACAGCAAGCCAGGCAGTATCTGTGGAGAGAGAAGCGGTTATGTTTTGTAACTCCAGAAACAAATCGGAAGAAAACCACAGGAGCCATGTACTCATGTACTTAGTTTTCCTTATGGCAGGCATTCAGGCATAATAACGTATGCCATGCGCGTGCTTCTTACACAAAACCGTAATGAATTACGTAAACAAGCAAAGAATGCTTAATCAACAATATATTCACAATACTACTGAAATATTATACACACCGCAGAAACGCTGTGTTTCTGGTCTGCGCACCTTCATCAGGACTGGGACGGAGAGAGGGGCAGAAAAATCAACACGGACATGATGGGCTGAAGGGCCTCTCCCTGTGTTGAATCCTTGATTTTGGAAACATTAGCGATCCTCAGTCCTCTGGAATGGCTAAGATGCAAAGCTCTCCATCAGAACCCCAGCTCAAATTTCAAAGTAAATCTATCATCAGAGTACGTCGACGTTGCGATATACCGCACAGAGATTCATTTCCTTGTGGGCATTTTCAGGAAAAATAAAGAAATACAGTAGAATTTACAAAGGAAAGCTATACATGAACAGACAAAACCTGACCAGTGACCAATGTGCAAAAGAAGGCAATATGTTAAAACGAAAAAGTACTGAGAGCGTGATATGTAAAATGTCCTGGAAAGTGAGCTTGTGGCTTGTGGAATCACTTCAGTGTTTTGCTGAGTGAAGTTATCCACACCGGTTCAGGAGCCTGATGGTTGAGGGGTAATAACTGTTCCCAAACCAGGTGGTGTGGGACCTAAGGCTCCTGTGCCTACTGCCTGATGGTAGTAGCAAGTAGTGAGAACTAATCCCTTCTGCCTACACGAGGTCCATATCCCTCCATTCCTGAATATCCACCACCACCCCGGCAATGCAGTCAAGGCACCAGCACTCGCTGTGTAGAAGACTTGAATTTACTTTCGTTTTAGATTCCCCTACTCTGGGGGAAAAGACTGTGACCATCCACCTGGGATTGATAAACCTCTGTAGGGTCCACTACAGGGAATTGATAGAGACTGGGATTGATAAACCTCTGTAGGGTCCACTACAGGGAATTGATAGAGACTGGGATTGATAAACCTCTGTAGGTTCCACTACAGGGAATTGATAGAGACTGGGATTGATAAACCTCTGTAGGGTCCACTACAGGGAATTGATAGAGACTGGGATTGATAAACCTCTGTAGGGTCCACTACAGGGAATTGATAGAGACTGGGATTGATAAACCTCTGTAGGGTCCACTACAGGGAATTGATAGAGACTGGGATTGATAAACCCCTGTAGGGTCCACTACAGGGAATTGATAGAGACTGGGATTGATAAACCTCTGTAGGTTCCACTACAGGGAATTGATAGAGACTGGGATTGATAAACCTCTGTAGGTTCCACTACAGGGAATTGATAGAGACTGGGATTGATAAACCCCTGTAGGGTCCACTACAGGGAATTGATAGAGACTGGGATTGATAAACCTCTGTAGGGTCCACTACAAGGAAGGCGAGGCAGTGCTTCAACTTTCTGAGAAGTTTGCGGCCACGGCATCTGAAACTCTGACCAACTTCTACAGTCGCACAGTGGAGAGTACCCTGACCAGCTGCATCACAGCCTGGTGTGTAAACAACAGTGCCCAAGACCAGAAAAACCTACAAATAGTAATGGTTGCAGCCCAGTCCATCTCAGGAGGTGCCCTCCCCACCACTGAGCACATCTGCAAGGACTGTAGGCAGTAAAAGAATGCAATGTATAAAAACAGTGAGACCCTGAGTTGTAAAGTGTTCTTGGAAGTGAGTCAATAGGATAGAAACACAGAAAACCTACAGCACAATACAGGCCCTTCGGCCCACAAGTTTGTGCCGTACATGTCCCCATCCTAGAAATTACTAGGGTTACCCATAGCCCTCTATTTTACTAAGCTCCATGTACCTATCCAAAAACCTCTTAAAAGACCCTATCGTATCCGCCTCCACCACTGTTGTCGGCAGCCCATTCCACACACTCATCACTCTCTGAGTGAAAAACTTACCCCTGACATCTCCTCTGTACCTACTCCCCAGCACCTTAAACCTGTGTCCTCTTGTGGCAACCATTTCAGCCTTTGACTATCCACACGATCAATGCCTCTCATCATCTTATACACCTCTATCAAGTCACCTCTCATCCTCTGTCACTCCAAGGAGATAAGGCCGAGTTCACTCAACCTATTCTCATAAGACATGCTCCCCAATCCAGGCAACATCCTTGTAAATCTCCTCTGCACCCTTTCTATGGCTTCCACATCCTTCCTGTAGTGAGGCGACCAGAACTGAGCACAGTACTCCAAGTGGGGTCTGACCAGGGTCCTATATAGCTGCAACATTACCTCTCGGCTCCTAAACTCAATCCCACGATTGATGAAGGCCAACACACCGTATGCCTTCTTAACCACAGAGTCAACCTGCGCAGCTGCTTTGAGTGTCCTATGGACTTGGACACCAAGATCCCTCTGATCCTCCACACTGCCAAGAGTCTTACCATTAATACTATATTCTGCCATCATATTTGACCTACCAAAATGAACTACTTCACACTTATCTGGGTTGAACTCCATCTGCCACTTCTCAGCCCAGTTTTACATCCTATCAATATCCCGCTGTAACCTCTAACAGCCCTCCACACTATCCACAACACCTCCAACCTTTGTGTGATCAGCAAACTTACTAACCCATCCCTCCACTTCCTCATCCAGGTCATTTATAAAAATCACGAAGACTAAGGGTCCCAGAACAGATTCCTGAGGCACTCCACTGGCAACCGACCTCCATGCAGAATATGACCTGTCTACAACCACTCTTTGCCTTCTGTGGGAAAGCCAGTTCTGGACCCACAAAGCAATGTCCCCTTGGATCCTATGCCTCCTTACTTTCTCAATAAGCCTTGCATGGGGTACCTTATCAAATGCCTTGCTGAAATCCATATACACTACATCTACTGCTCTTCCTTCATCAATATGTTTAGTCACATCTTCAAAAAATTCTATCAGGCTCGTAAGGCACAACCAGCCCTTTATAAAGCCTTGTTGACTGTTCCTAATCATATTATATCTCTACAAATGTTCATAAATCCTGCCTCTCAGGATCTTCTCCATCAACTTACCAACCACTGAGGTAAGACTCACTGGTCTATAATTTCCTGGGCTATCTCTACTCCCTTTCTTAAATAAAGGAACAACATTCACAACCCTTCAATTCACTGGAAGCTCTCCTGTCCCTATTGATGATGCAAAGATCATTGCCAGAAGCTCAGCAATCTCCTTCCTCGCTTCCCACAATAGCCTGGGGTACATCTCATCCGGGCCTGGCGACTTAGCCAACTTGATGCTTTCCAAAAGCTCCAGCACATCCTCTTTCTTAATATCTACATAGTCAAGCTTTTCGATCTGCTGCAAATCATCACTATTATCACCAAGAGCCTTTTCCATAGTGAATACTGAAGTAAAGTATTCATTAAGTACCTGCTATTTCCTCCAGTTCCATACATACTTTCCCACTGTCACATTTAATAGTGTCGTGGTTTCTCATGCCCCACAAACGACCAGGAGACGCAGAAGATTCTTCAAGAAGTATTAAACTTTAATTTGCAAATGAAAGCTGAGACAGTCATTGAGCTAGTCGCTGATTGCCCACCGATCCTTGTACATAGCATTTTTTATAGCAATCTCCTGGTTTAGTTGCATTAGCATATCCAATCGGTCTACAGTTGTGTATCACAAGTACATCCGCCACTATTGTTTCTACCCATTGACTTAATCATATTCTAATCTACATCTCTTAGCTACCTCTCATTAACACACCATTGTCTTCTACATTCTTAAGATTTCATTCTCCTACTAAATTGGATACATGCATAGCAAATAGCAAACTCAAAGCTGACTACATAGTTTTGGTTACACAGCAAACAATGCAACTTTTATACTCCAATAATAGGTCCTATTCTTTCATGTCTTATCCTTTTGCTCTTCACATAGTTGTACAATGCTTTGGGGTTTACCTTAATTCTGTCCGTCAAGGCCTTCTCATGGCCCCTTCTGGCTCTCTAATTTTCTTCTTAAGCTCCTTCCTGTAAGCCTTATAATCTTCTAGATCTCTAACATTACCTAGCTCTCTGAACCTTTTGTAAGCTTATCTTTTCCTCTTGACTAGATTTATTACAGCCTTTGTACACCACAGTTCCTGAACACTAACATAACTTCCCTGTCTCATTGGAACATACCTATGCAGAACTCCACACAAATATTCCTTGAACATTTGCCACATTTCTTCCGTACTTTTCCTTGAGAACATTTGTTCCCAATTTAAGCTTCCAATTTCCTGCCTGATAGCCTCATAATTCCCCTTACTCCAATTAAACACTTTTCTAATTTGTCTGTTCCTATCCCTCTCCAATGCTATTGTAAAGGAGATAGAGTTATGATCACTATCTCCAAAATGCTCTCCCACTGAGAGATCTGACACCTGACCAGGTTCATTTCCCAATACCAAATCAAGTATAGCCTCTGCTCTTGTAGGCTTATCTACATACTGTGTCAAGAAACCCCCCTGAACACACCTAACAAACTCCACCCTATCTAAAGCCCTTGCTCGAGGGAGATGCCAATCGATATTTGGGAAATTAAAATCACCCAGCATGACAACTCTGTTATTATTACACCTTTCCAGGATCTGTTTCCCTATCTGCTCCTCGGTATCCCTGTTACTATTGGGCAGCCTATAAAAAACTCCCAGTAAAGTTATTGACCCCTTCCTGTTCCTAATCTCCACCCACAGAGACTCTGTGTAGACAATCCCTCCATGACGTCCACCTTGATGTGGAATCAGATCAGCATAGGGGTGAGTGGCTATTCGCACTGTGGCTAAGGAGCCTGTTGGTTGTAGAGCCATTAGGCTCAGCAATCAGTCAACCTATCACCAGGGAAGTGATGACCCCCCCCCTCCAGTTAGACTGGGAAGTGATGACCCCCCCCTCCAGTTAGACTGGGAAGTGATGACACCCCCTCCAGTTAGACTGGGAAGTGATGACACCCCCCCCTCCTGTTAGACTGGGAAGTGATGACCCCCCCTCCTGTTAGACTGGGAAGTGATGACACCCCCCCCCTCCTGTTAGACTGGGAAGTGATGACACCCCCCCCTCCTGTTAGACTGGGAAGTGATGACCCCCCCTCCTGTTAGACTGGGAAGTGATGACCCCCCCTCCAGTTAGACTGGGAAGTGATGACCCCCCCTCCAGTTAGACTGGGAAGTGATGACACCCCCCCTCCAGTTAGACTGGGAAGTGATGACACCCCCCCCTCCAGTTAGACTGGGAAGTGATGACCCCCCCTCCAGTTAGACTGGGAAGTGATGACCCCCCCCCCTCCAGTTAGACTGGGAAGTGATGACACCCCCCTCCAGTTAGACTGGGAAGTGATGACCCCCCCCCCTCCTGTTAGACTGGGAAGTGATGACACCCCCCCCTCCAGTTAGACTGGGAAGTGATGACACCCCCCCTCCAGTTAGACTGGGAAGTGATGACCCCCCCTCCAGTTAGACTGGGAAGTGATGACCCCCCCCCCTCCAGTTAGACTGGGAAGTGATGACACCCCCCCTCCAGTTAGACTGGGAAGTGATGACCCCCCCCCCCCCTCCTGTTAGACTGGGAAGTGATGACACCCCCCCCTCCTGTTAGACTGGGAAGTGATGTCCCCCCCTCCTGTTAGACTGGGAAGTGATGACCCCCCCCCCCTCCTGTTAGACTGGGAAGTGATGACACCCCCCCTCCTGTTAGACTGGGAAGTGATGACCCCCCCTCCTGTTAGACTGGGAAGTGATGACCCCCCCCCCTCCTGTTAGACTGGGAAGTGATGACACCCCCCCTCCTGTTAGACTGGGAAGTGATGTCCCCCCCTCCTGTTAGACTGGGAAGTGATGACCCCCCCCCTCCTGTTAGACTGGGAAGTGATGACACCCCCCTCCTGTTAGACTGGGAAGTGATGACCCCCCCCTCCTGTTAGACTGGGAAGTGATGACACCCCCTCCTGTTAGACTGGGAAGTGATGACCCCCCCTCCAGTTAGACTGGGAAGTGATGACACCCCCCTCCAGTTAGACTGGGAAGTGATGACCCCCCCTCCTGTTAGACTGGGAAGTGATGACCCCCCCCTCCTGTTAGACTGGGAAGTGATGACCCCCCCCCTCCTGTTAGACTGGGAAGTGATGACACCCCCTCCAGTTAGACTGGGAAGTGATGACCCCCCTCCAGTTAGACTGGGAAGTGATGACACCCCCCTCCAGTTAGACTGGGAAGTGATGACCCCCCCCCTCCAGTTAGACTGGGAAGTGATGACCCCCCCCTCCTGTTAGACTGGGAAGTGATGACCCCCCCTCCTGTTAGACTGCGAAGTGATGACCCCCCCTCCTGTTAGACTGGGAAGTGATGACACCCCCCCCCTCCTGTTAGACTGGGAAGTGATGACACCCCCCCTCCTGTTAGACTGGGAAGTGATGACACCCCCTCCAGTTAGACTGGGAAGTGATGACCCCCCTCCAGTTAGACTGGGAAGTGATGACCCCCCCCCTCCAGTTAGACTGGGAAGTGATGACCCCCCCTCCTGTTAGACTGGGAAGTGATGACACCCCCCCTCCAGTTAGACTGGGAAGTGATGACCCCCCCTCCTGTTAGACTGGGAAGTGATGACCCCCCCCTCCTGTTAGACTGGGAAGTGATGACCCCCCCTCCTGTTAGACTGGGAAGTGATGACACCCCCCCTCCTGTTAGACTGGGAAGTGATGACACCCCCCCTCCTGTTAGACTGGGAAGTGATGACCCCCCCCCTCCTGTTAGACTGGGAAGTGATGACCCCCCCCTCCTGTTAGACTGGGAAGTGATGACACCCCCCTCCTGTTAGACTGGGAAGTGATGACCCCCCCCCTCCTGTTAGACTGGGAAGTGATGACCCCCCCCCTCCAGTTAGACTGGGAAGTGATGACACCCCCTCCAGTTAGACTGGGAAGTGATGACCCCCCCCCCCTCCAGTTAGACTGGGAAGTGATGACCCCCCCCCCTGTTAGACTGGGAAGTGATGACCCCCCCCCTCCTGTTAGACTGGGAAGTGATGACCCCCCCCCCTCCTGTTAGACTGGGAAGTGATGACACCCCCCCTCCTGTTAGACTGGGAAGTGATGACACCCCCCCCTCCAGTTAGACTGGGAAGTGATGACCCCCCTCCAGTTAGACTGGGAAGTGATGACCCCCCCCCCCCGTTAGACTGGGAAGTGATGACCCCCCCCCTCCTGTTAGACTGGGAAGTGATGACCCCCCCCCTCCTGTTAGACTGGGAAGTGATGACACCCCCCCTCCTGTTAGACTGGGAAGTGATGACAACCCCCCCTCCAGTTAGACTGGGAAGTGATGACCCCCCCCCCCCCGTTAGACTGGGAAGTGATGACCCCCCCCCTCCTGTTAGACTGGGAAGTGATGACACCCCCCCCTCCAGTTAGACTGGGAAGTGATGACCCCCCCCATTAGACTGGGAAGTGATGACCCCCCCCCCTCCAGTTAGACTGGGAAGTGATGACACCCCCCTCCTGTTAGACTGGGAAGTGATGACACCCCCCCTCCTGTTAGACTGGGAAGTGATGACACCACCCCTCCTGTTAGACTGGGAAGTGATGACCCCCCCCATTAGACTGGGAAGTGATGACCCCCCCTCCAGTTAGACTGGGAAGTGATGACCCCCCCCCATTAGACTGGGAAGTGATGACCCCCCCTCCAGTTAGACTGGGAAGTGATGACCCCCCCCCATTAGACTGGGAAGTGATGACCCCCCCCCATTAGACTGGGAAGTGATGACCCCCCCCTCCTGTTAGACTGGGAAGTGATGACCCCCCCTCCTGTTAGACTGGGAAGTGATGACACCCCCCCTCCAGTTAGACTGGGGAGTGATGACACCCCCCCTCCAGTTAGACTGGGAAGTGATGACCCCCCCCTCCTGTTAGACTGGGAAGTGATGACACCCCCCCTCCAGTTAGACTGGGAAGTGATGACCCCCCCTCCTGTTAGACTGGGAAGTGATGACACCCCCCCCTCCAGTTAGACTGGGGAGTGATGACACCCCCCCTCCAGTTAGACTGGGAAGTGATGACCCCCCCTCCTGTTAGACTGGGAAGTGATGACACCCCCCCTCCAGTTAGACTGGGGAGTGATGACACCCCCCCTCCAGTTAGACTGGGAGTGATGACCCCCCCCCCTCCAGTTAGACTGGGAAGTGATGACCCCCCCCCTCCTGTTAGACTGGGAAGTGATGACCCCCCCCCCTCCTGTTAGACTGGGAAGTGATGACCCCCCCTCCTGTTAGACTGGGAAGTGATGACAACCCCCCCTCCTGTTAGACTGGGAAGTGATGACCCCCCCTCCTGTTAGACTGGGAAGTGATGACACCCCCCCTCCTGTTAGACTGGGAAGTGATGACACCCCCCCCTCCTGTTAGACTGGGAAGTGATGACACCCCCCCTCCTGTTAGACTGGGAAGTGATGACACCCCCCCTCCTGTTAGACTGGGAAGTGATGACACCCCCCCTCCTGTTAGACTGGGAAGTGATGACACCCCCCCCTCCTGTTAGACTGGGAAGTGATGACACCCCCCCTCCTGTTAGACTGGGAAGTGATGACCCCCCCTCCTGTTAGACTGGGAAGTGATGACACCCCCCTCCAGTTAGACTGGGAAGTGATGACACCCCCCCTCCTGTTAGACTGGGAAGTGATGACACCCCCCCTCCTGTTAGACTGGGAAGTGATGACCCCCCCCCATTAGACTGGGAAGTGATGACCCCCCCTCCAGTTAGACTGGGAAGTGATGACCCCCCCCATTAGACTGGGAAGTGATGACCCCCCCCCTCCAGTTAGACTGGGGAGTGATGACACCCCCCCTCCTGTTAGACTGGGAAGTGATGACCCCCCCCTCCTGTTAGACTGGGAAGTGATGACCCCCCCCTCCAGTTAGACTGGGAAGTGATGACCCCCCCTTGTTAGACTGGGAAGTGATGACCCCCCCTCCTGTTAGACTGGGAAGTGATGACCCCCCCCATTAGACTGGGAAGTGATGACACCCCCCCCTCCTGTTAGATTGGGAAGTGATGACCCCCTCCTGTTAGACTGGGAAGTGATGACACCCCCCTCCTGTTAGACTGGGAAGTGATGACCCCCCCTCCTGTTAGGACTGGGAAGTGATGACACCCCCCCCTCCTGTTAGACTGGGGAGTGATGACACCCCCCCCTCCTGTTAGACTGGGAAGTGATGACCCCCCCCCATTGTTAGACTGGGAAGTGATGACCCCCCCCTCCTGTTAGACTGGGAAGTGATGACCCCCCCCCTCCTGTTAGACTGGGAAGTGATGACACCCCCCCCTCCTGTTAGACTGGGAAGTGATGACCCCCCCCCCTTGTTAGACTGGGAAGTGATGACCCCCCCTCCTGTTAGACTGGGAAGTGATGACCCCCCCCTTGTTAGACTGGGAAGTGATGACCCCCCCCTCTGTTAGACTGGGAAGTGATGACACCCCCCCTCCAGTTAGACTGGGAAGTGATGACCCCCCCCCCATTGTTAGGACCTGGGAAGTGATGACCCCCCCCCCCCCTTGTTAGACTGGGAAGTGATGACCCCCCCCCCCCTTGTTAGACTGGGAAGTGATGACCCCCCCTCCTGTTAGACTGGGAAGTGATGACCCCCCCTTGTTAGACTGGGAAGTGATGACCCCCCCCTCCAGTTAGACTGGGAAGTGATGACCCCC